>NC_056729.1:1253538273-1253660773 GCF_019279795.1 Protopterus annectens
CTGCATCTGCTCATCCTGGGCTGGGTTTGTCATGATTAAAGATTAGTGCCTCCACTACTGCTGTAACAACACCCAAATTATTATAGAATTCTGTGTGTCTTTTTAGGCAGTTACCAATCATGCATGCTCTGCTCTAGCGATATATGTGCCTGAAATCATTGTTCATAAGCATTTTGACAGGCAATAGTGGCAGTCGTATTTTTACCAGTTTTTGTTGCCTTCAGTTTGAGTTACATCTGACATGAGACTTAATTTCTTATAAAGGCATAACACCATATGATATTAAGACAGTGAGACAGCTGGAAGATGAGAAGTCAATAAAAACAAAACAAATAAAAGCAACTCTGTTTATGCACTATAGGTGAAACTGTGTAATTCCTTACAAAAGTTATTTCTGAAACCAGAAATTCTCTGGTGTGGGCATAACTTCAAACTTAAATGGCTTTATCTGGAAGCACAGACACCTCCCAGAAATTGTAGACTAGAACACACCTGATACTCTTGTTATAGGTGACTCTATTGTCAGACACACTGACGTCCCGCTCACCAGGCTGAATAAAGAGAAGGTCACAGTGAGCTGCCTGTCGGGTGCTAGGATCCGACACATAACGCAAGCACTCAGGTCACTCCAAAGCAAATACAAATATGACTCAGTCATTGTACATGCTGGTGTGAATGACCTGAGACGTACCTCCCTGGACTACATGAAAAGAGACATACAGGAACTCTCTGATCATGTAGCCCAGGCTGGTATGACCCTGACCTTGAGCAGCATCTTACCCTCACCTAGAATGATACCACAGTACAAACACAAAATGATCGATTTTAACAATTGGCTAAAATTTTGGTGTCATTCAAAGGGGATCCAGTGTCTGTCAGCCTGGGATGACATGCTCGACAAGCCACGTTGCTTCGCTAGGGACGGCTTGCACCTGTCACCACTGGGCTTTCGGATATTGGCAAAGGCTATTGCCACCCCCATAGTGCCTTTTTTAGGCAAGGCTCAAAAGTCAAACCCACCCCCATAGACAGCACAAGGAACAAGAAACTAAGGGTAATGTTGCTAAACGCCAGAAGTCTTAACCTCAAGATGCACGCACTCGAAGCTCTCCTCAGTATGGAGAACATCGATATCTGTGCAGTGACAGAAACCTGGTTCAAGGCTCCAGGGAGCACCCCAGCACTACCAGGCTATACCTCATATCATGCTTTTCGGCCCCAAAACCCGGACTGAACCACAAAAGGAGGGGGAGTTTCCATATTTATCAAGGATATCCACACCTCCAGGTTAGTGGCATTGCACGAAGTATCGGAGACCATCCATGTGCAACTAACAGTGGGCAAGACTGCTTTTCAGTTTATAGCATCCTACAGACCACCCTCTCAAAGTCAGGAATCCCATTCGGCCTTCCTGAAAACACTGGAGAACATGAAGATCTCTCCAAAGACCATTATATTGGGCGACTTCAACTACCCAAACATTGACTGGAAGCACTACTCAAGCCCCAGCACCTTAGCCCAAAGATTCCTGGAAATTATAAACTCAAATGCTATGGAACAACTAGTCACCACTCCTACAAGAGGGGACAACATACTAGACCTGATCATTACCAACATGGGGACTCTATGCTCCACACCAGAATTATATACCTCATTGGTAAGATCAGACCATAAATTAATTTCACTGGATGTCCACATCCCGACCCCACCCCCAGCCCAGAAAACCACAGTGAAAAACTTCTCAAAAGCGAACTTCTCACTTCTCAAAACCGAAGTGGAATCCTTCAAGGCCCCAGGGCCAGTGGAAACTACAGCCCAAACTGCAGAATCCTATATAAATGCATTCTATGGACATCTCCAGGAATGCATGGATCATGCTATCCCAAACAAAACCAAGACCCAATTATCCAAAGGCAGGCGTCCAGTCTGCTGGATCCCTGCCATAAATAAACTGTACAACAGAAGGAGGAAGCTACTACATGATAGAGCAAAATCCCTAATAGGGAAGGCATCTCTGATCAGTACTAGCAAAAAATTACGATCCCTCATAAAATCCTCCAAGGCCAGCTTCGAGAGACAAATTGCACAGGACACCAAAGACAATCATAAGGCTTTTTTCAGTTATGTAAGAAACCTGGGATGCAACTCCCAGACTTGTTCTGAGTTGATTCTAAACGACAAAAAATACACTGAACCCACAGACATCGCCAATATCCTGGCAGACAGGTTCAGTGCAAACCCCCACAAGAGCAAGTATCTATCCCAGCAGAGGGCTGCCTCCCAAACATCTCAGATGCTCAGGTGAAGGCTGCCCTCTCCAAAGCAAAAAACACTGCTTCCATGGGACCAGATGGCGTCCCAGGTTGCGTCCTACATGAACTACAAGAGGAACTAATCCCTCAAATAAAACAGCTATACAATCTCAGCCTCACTACAGGATATGTGCCCACAGAATGACGTACACAACATTGGTCCCACTCCACAAAGGTGGAGCCTCTACGGACCCTGGAAACTATCGCCCCATAAGCCTGACTAGCTTAGTCTGCAAGGCTATGGAGAGGATCATCATGGAGCTCATAAACATAGACATTGGGGACCTACAGACACTAGATCCTACCCAGTTCGGCTTTGTCAAGGGCAGATCCTGCCTTTTGAACCTGGTTGACTTCTTTGAAACAGTCACCAAAGCCATAGATGAAGGGAAGGTAGTCCACACAGCCTATCTGGACCTTGCAAAGGCATTTGACACAATATCCCACTCGGGCATCATAGATAAGCTATCCAGCTTAAATATAAACCCCTATGTCACAAGATGGGTCGCAAACTGGCTCAAAGACAGAACCCACAGAGTGAGAGTTGCTGGAGCCATGTCAGACTCGAAACCGATCACAAGTGGTGTCCCACAGGGTTCTGTCCTGGGACCACTCTTGTTCGGTATATACTTTTCCGAGGTACAGCCAAACGTGGGAGGACTATGGCTCACCAAGTTCGCAGACGACTGCAAACTGGGTGCCATAATCAACTCTCCAGCTGACACAAACATCCTTCAAAAAGGTCTCACAGATACAGATAACTGGTGCCAGCGCCATGGTTTAAAGCTAAATGCCAAAAAATGTATTGTCATACCCTTTGGCAAAAACAATGTGCCCACAAATTACCACATAGGCGGAAACCCATTAAGTACAGAGAAAGTTATTAGGGACCTGGGGACCCAAGTTGATAGCAATCTCTCCTTTGAAAACCACATTGCCAAAGTGGTTAGAAAGACCTTCTACATAGCCCACCTCATCACGAAGGGTTTCACATCTAGATCAAGAGAGGTAATCGTGCCCTTTATTCATCCCTCATCAGGCCCATCATAGAATACAATGCCCCTTTTGGGATGTACCTTACCCGACACCTGCAGCAATTAGAAAGACCCCAAAAGTATCTCACCAAGAGGATCAAGGGTCTCAAACAGATGCCATATGCTGCTCGGTTAAAAAATCCAGCTCTACTCAGTTGCATACCGCCTACTTGAGGCGATCTATGCCTGACATACAAAGCTATGTCAAATCCAGAATTAATGGACATGCTCCACCTCAGTAAATCTAAATCCCTTAGAGCCACACGCTCGAGGGACTTGAACCTCAGCACAGAAATAAATAGAACTTGCTGGAGGGACAGGTTCATAACCCAGAGGCTCCCTTCACTCTGGAATAGAATTCCAGTTCATGTGAGGCAGAGCACCTCACTGAATCTCTTCAAGAAGAATCTCGATAAGTGGATGGGGGATCATAGGTTTGTCCCAGGGATTACTCCCGTGTCACTATTAGACAGAGGCACAGTAAACTAAACCTTAAAAAGGGCACAGTATACTCAAATCAAGGGGTGGTGTAAGCCATACAGAATCAGGCTAGGCTTATAATTGCCCCAGGGCAGATAGCCTAGTATGAACCTATGAGTCATATTTTTGTTTCACATGGAAAAATGGGTAGACTGCAGATAACTATATTTCTAATTTCATGCTTATATTTGTTGTGCAAGATGGACATTACAACCAAAAACACACCAGAAAATAACTGTATTCTTGCAAAACAAAAATGATAGACTAAACCAGTAATATATTTGCTGATATGGTGCAAAAAAGCAAAGCAGAGACAAAACTGTGACAGGCACGATGATAGAGTATGGTAAGATAGCAGTGAGATAAAAAAAAGATGTTCAGCACATGTACTAGAGTTCCATCTGAAGTCACTCACATATAACATGCTTCTAAACAAGTCAAAGTGGCATTTACTGCAACATAGCATATCAACAGTTGTAAGTCAACCAGCAGATCATCAGTAAAGAATGAAAACCCAAAGTCTGAACTTTAATCTCTAAGTAGACATTAGTGAGTCCTCTGAATATGACTTTGCCAGAGAACAAACAGGAAGCATAGACAACTAGCAGAATTCAAACCTTGTTAATGGTGTAGCTTGATGGGTTTGATTATGTGAAAAGACAGCTGAGGATAATGAAATGAAAATAAACTGCTGTTAGGAAGAAAATTGATGAAATTTCAACATTCTTCCTAACAGCAGTTTGGAAGAATGTTCATGAAATATCGCAAAATTATGTTTGCTCCTGTCCCACACCCAAAAAGACACCAGACCATCATAGACATTGCAACTATTTTATTGACTGCCAGAACATTGACTGTTCATAATTATTATAGTCTAGGCAACTTGTTGTAATGGCGGTTTAATCAAACAGTAACAAAACTTTCTAGGCAGCCTGATCTGATTAGCATAGCATCCACCCCAGCTGTTTTTTCAATCCATTCCCCCTCGGCCACTGTACTTGGGGCAGCATTTCAACCACTCACATTCCCCAACCACCATGCTATCCCAATGGCCTAGGAAAGAGGGGGGAAATGCAAAGAGGAGAGGCTGACACCATGACCACCCCACTTGCAAATAAACTGAGAGGGGGGAATGGAGTACTTTTGGAGCTGCTCAACCCACAGTGACACTGGTCAATATATGCCCCCCTTTAAGTATTTACTTGTAAGGAGCCAACATTTATCCATTCTCCCTTATGTCCCCAAAGACAAACTTCTCCATAAGCAAAAGATATTTGTTCCCGGTCCACTCCGAAAAAGGCACAAGACCAACACAGCCATGTCAGCTGTTTTATTGAATACCATAACACTATTGATTGTTCTTAACTATTATAAATGAGGCAACTTATTGCATTGACAGTAGCAACCATCTAAAGCTATTTTGGTGGACACAGTGCCCTTCAGCACACTATACATTATGGGCCGCTCACACTTCCCAGCTACAATATTGGTCCAGTAGCCCAGAAAAGCAGGGGAAAATGCAAGGGGGAAAGGCTGCCCCTATGACCACCAACTAGACAGTAACTGCCTGTTGCTCCCTTTCCTCAATGTAGCATTCTATCCTTGTACTACTGGCACTAGAAAAGTAATATTTGACCACCTACATTGGAAGACCATAACACAAATCAAATTGTGCAAAACCAATACCAAAACCATGCTCAATTACTTTTTGATGACATGACAACCTGCTTTTGAAATAAATTGAATGATGTGAACTAAATATAACTTAATTGAAACCACTCTAAAACTTTAACACCATTGAAAGTTGTAAAATGTTTTGTACAGTAAACTCTCATTTAATCAGCATGAATGGGGATTGGTAGATGCTGGATTACTGTAGTTTCTGGTTGCTTGAGAGGTACTATTAAAAATAGGCTTGACTAATACTGTACCCTATACTATTTGCTTGGTTTGACTTATTCTCAGGTTGGGGAGACAGGGAATTGATTCCTATCTTCCTTTTTAAAACTCTAAAACTCTAAAAATGTAAGGTATGTTCCTGCGGGGGGGAAACAGAAAGTGCAACACATGAAAATTTTACTGTATTTTGTCAGTATTTTTTGCTGGTTGAGAGTGCTGGTTGCTCGAGTTCCAGTTAACTGAGAGTTTACTGTACAGAAAATGATAAATAAAGATTAAACAGGTACAAACCAACATCTGCTAAATGAATGCCACCTGCCTGGAACCAGGCAGGGTTCTTGTCCAAAAATTCCAATATGTTAAGGTTCATAAGTTGATATTAGGCTATCTGCCCTAGGGCATTTATAAGCCTAGCCAGAGTGCGTTTGGCTTTCGCCTCTGTATATTAGGTCACAGAAGATAGCCCTTTTAAGGTTAGTTTACTGTGCCTCTGTCTAGTAGGGACACAGAAGAGATCCCAGGGGTAAACCTACGATCTCCCATCCACTAGTCAAGATTTCTCTTGAAGAGGGTCATTGAGGGGCTCTGCCTAACATGGATTGGGATTTTGCTCCAGAGTGAGGGGAGCCTCTGGGATATGAATCTGTCCCTCCAGCATGTCCTATTTATTTCTGTGCTGAGGTTTAAGTCCCTGGAGCGTGTGGCAATAAGGGATTTGGATTTCCTGAGGTGGAGCATGTCCATTAATTCTGGTTTGGACATGACTTTATACATCAGGCACAGATTGCCTCTGAGTAGGTGGTAAGCAACTGAGTAGATCTGGAGTTTCTTTAGCCTAACTGCGTAGGGCATCTGTTTGAGTCCCTTGATCCTCTTGGTGAGGTACTTTTGGGGTCTTTCCAGTTGCTGCAGGTGTCGGGTAAGGTACATCCCAAATGGGGCATTGTATTCAATTATGGGCCTGATGAGTGATGAGTAGAGGGGCACAATGACCTCTCTTGATCTAGATGTGAAACCTTTTGTGATAAGGTGGGCTATATAGAAGGTCTTTCTATCTACTTTGGCAACGTGATTGTCAAAGGAGAGATTACCATCTACTTGGGTCCCCAAATCCCTAATTACTTCTTCTGTACTTAATGGATTACCACCTATGTGGTAATTTGTGGGCACTTTGTTTTTCCCAAAGGGGATGACTATGCACTTTTTGGCATTTAGCTATTGGCCATGGCTCTGGCACCAGTTATCTGTCTCTGTGAGACCCTTTTGGAGGATGCTTGTGTCAGTCGGCTAGTCGATTATGGCACCCAGTTTGCAGTCATCTGCGAACTTGGTCAACCATAGTCCTCCCATATTAGCCTGTACCTCAGAGAAATATATACCGAACAAGAGAGGTCCTAGGACTGAGCCTTGTGGGATGCCACTTGTAACTGGTTTAGAGTCTGACATGGCACCTGCAATTCTGACCATGTGGGTTCTATTCCTGAGCCAGTTTGCAACCCTTCTTGTGACATAGGGGTTGATATTTAAGCTGGTGAGCTTATTTATGATGCCCGAGTGGTGTATTGTGTCAAAGGCTTTTGCGAGGTCCAGGTAGGCTGTGTGGACTACCTTCCCTTTATCAATGGCCTTGGTGACTGTTTCAAAGAAGTTGACCAGGTACAAGAGGCAAGATTTGCCCTTAACAAAACCAAATTGGGTAGGATCCAGTGTTTGAAGGTTCCCAATGTCTTTGTTTATGAGTTCCATGATGATACGCTCCATAGCTTTGCAGACCAGGCTAGTCAGGCTTATAGGGCGATAGTTTCTGGGGTCCGTTGTGGCACCACCTTTGTGGAGTGGGACCACTGTTGCTGTATGCCATTCCTTGGGTACATATCCTGTAGCAAGGCTGAGATTGAACAGTGACTTTATGTGAGGGTTCAGTTCTTCTTGGAGCTCATGTAAGATGCAGCTCGGGACACCGTCCGGTCCCATTGATGCTGTGTTTTTTGCTTTGGAGAGGGCAGCTCTCACCTGTGCATCTGTGATGTCAGGGAGGCTACACTCTGCTGGGATAGACATTTGCTCTTTTGGGGGGGAAGGGGGGAGAAGTTTGCACTGAACCTGCCTGCCAGGATGTTGGCAATGTCTGTGATTTCAGTGTATTTTTCGTCATTTTGAACTAAGTCAGAGCATATCTGAGAGTTGCCACCCAGGTTCCTGACATAACTAAAGAAGGCCTTGTGATTATCTTTAGCATCTTGTGCAATTTTTCTTTCGAAGCTGGCTTTAGATGATTTTATGAGGGATCGTAGTTTGTTGCTAGCACTGATCAGAGATGCCTTCCCTTTTTGGGATTTTGCTTTATCATGTAGTGGCTTCCTCCTTCTGTTGTATAGCTTATTTATGACTGGGGTCCACCAGACAGGTCTCCTGCCTTTGGAGGAGTGAGTTTTGGTTTTATTTGGGATAGCACGATCCATGCATTCCTGAAGGTGTCCATAGAATGCGTTTGTAAAGGATTCTGTGGTTTGGGCCGTATTTTCCACTGGCCTGAGGGCTTTGAAGGATTCCACTTCAGTTTTGAGAAGTGTGAAGTTTGCTTTTGAGAAGTTCTTCACCATGGTTTCCTTGGCTGGGGGTGGGGATGGGATATGGATGTCCAGTGAGATTAATTTATGGTTAGAACTTACCAATGAGGGGTATACCTCTGGTATGGAACATAGAGTCCCCATGTTGGTGATGATCAGGTCCAATATGTTTTCCCCTCTTGTGGGAGTGGTGACCAGTTGTTACATAGCATTTGAGTTTATAAATTCTAAGATGTGAAAGCCCAAAAGAGATGGCTGCCCTGGATATTTGGTGATTAAAAAACTTCTGATTTGGCTCAGTTGCCATCATACTTACTATCTTAGACCAAAGAAACCTAGAAATGAGAGCTGGGCAATCACACTGAGTTATAAGGCGAACTCTAAAATGTCAGCTAGCAACCATTTCTTACAGTACCAGCCTGAATCATTCCTACCAATATAAAATAACAACAGATGAGGTTAATCAGCTTGGTGAATAACATTGCCAAGGGCTGACTTCAACTGTGCACTAATCAAATCAGGGTAGCCTTTCCATATGACACAGCAGCAGGATCCAGACCCATATTTGGACTGTTCCACCTCACTGATGCTCTCTTGGCTGGTAATGTAATATAGAAGAGGCCAGTAATGACAATGTAAGTAATACCTGCAACAAAAATAACTGACAGCCATTAATACTGCTACTAGCTCAATTTTACTTGCTATATTTAAGGAAATGGAGGAAGACCACTACCCAGTTCTCTTAATGACCATACCAAATTGCACTTCCCAGGTTAGAAATGATGCCCCACCAATAGGAACAGACTGGGTGGAAATACTGAGTGTAGGAAGGCCCTTCACAGCTAGTGCTTTATGAACAAAACTACTCAACACTCTAGAGATAATAACCATGCCGTGTGGAAGCTTATGGAGAGCTGTACAGCATAAGGC
Source organism: Protopterus annectens (assembly GCF_019279795.1). NCBI lineage: Eukaryota > Metazoa > Chordata > Ceratodontiformes > Protopteridae > Protopterus > Protopterus annectens. The sequence goes on from NC_056729.1 coordinate 1,253,547,499, forward strand.
TTTACAAGCTGGTGCCCAGTGATCTGAACAGAGAAAGAACAGGAAGTAATATCTAAAGTGATATGCTGGCCCCAGCTTAGTTGATGAGTTTTGGACTAGATTAACCAACTGACAACAGTGTGCTAAATACGTCACCTCAGTTTAATAGAAAGATTCAAAGATTCAAAAAAACTTTATTGTCATTTAGGACCACACTAATGCAGCCTAAATGAAGTTATAAATATCAGCTCATTAGAGAAAAGCAGTGCAAATACCTTCGATACAGCGGTATCAAAGAATAACAAAAGAAAGAAAATAACAACACGTATGATATGCAAGAGGTAGTTCACATTACATAAACACAAGTAATACCCATTATCCAGTGATAAATAATAAATAAATCCACACCCTCAAACACTGTTAAGATAGAGAATAAATAGAGACTAGTGAATAGCAACTGTTCATAGGTTCATAGGTTCATAGGTTGGTACTAGGCTATCGGCCCTAGGGCCTATGCAAGCCTAGCCATAACAATTCCCTGGATATTTCTTCCCACAATATTTACTTCTCTGGACCCCTGTCTAGCAGGGTGACTGACATGATCTCCGGGGTGAATTTCCTATCTCCCATCCAATCATCAAGGTTCCTTTTGAAGAGGGCCAATGAGGCACTCTGCTTGACATGTATGGGAAGTCTATTCCAGAGTATGGGGAGTCTCTGGGTCAGAAACCTATCCCTCTAGCATGTTTTGTTCATTGTGATGACAAGGTTTAGATCCCTGGAGCGTGTGGCTCTGAGGGATTGGTATTTCTTTAAGTGGAGCATGTCCAACAGCTTAGGGTTTGACATGGCCTTGTACGTTAAGCAGAGATCCCCTCTGAGTAGACGATATGCCACAGAGTATAGCTGGAGTTTTTTTAGATGGTCAGCATATAGCATCTGCTTTAGGTCTGTGATTCTTTTAGTGAGGTATTTCTGTGACCTTTTCAGCTGTTGTAGATGTCTTCTGAGGTACATACCAAATGGGGCATTATACTCTATAATGGGTCTAATAAGGGATGAGTACAGTGGGACAATGACCTCCTTTTTTCTGGATGAAAAGCCCTTAGTGATGAGGTGTGCCACATAGAATGTTTTCCTGAATGTTGTGGTGATGTGGTTATCGAAAGTGAGACCACTGTCCACCTGTGTCCCTAAGTCTCTCATCACACTTTCGATGTTTAGTGTCCTGCCACCTATGTGGCAATTCATGGGTACATGTTTTTTTCCAAAGGGGATAACTATACATTTCTTGGCATTAAGCTTGAGCCCATGGCTCTGGCACCAGGCATCTGTTTCTGTAAGGCCCTTTTGTAAAATATCCACATAATTTGGGGATTCAGTAATGGCACCCAGTTTGCAGTCATCTGCGAACTTTGTTAGCCAGATTCCCTTAGTGTTGGCCTGTACGTCAGAGAAGTAGATGCCAAACAAGAGTGGTCCCAGGACTGAACCCTGAGGTACTCCACTTGTCACTTGCTGGAGCTGGATTTGGAGTCGGCTACCTTTGCAGTATGGGTTCTGTCAGTAAGCCAGTTGGCAACCCATCGAGTGATGTAGGGATTTATGCCCAGCTTAGTAAGTTTATTTATGATTCCAGAGTGGGGGATGGTGTTGAAGGCCTTGGCAAGGTCCAGATAGGCTGTGTGAACTGCCTTACCCTCGTCCACAGCTCTGGAGACTGATTTAAAGAAGTCAGTCAGATTCAGGAGACAAGACTGGCCCTTCACAAACCCAAACTGGGTGGGATCCAGTGTTTGAAGGTTGCCAATGTCTTTGTTTATAAGTTCCATGATAATGCGTTCCATGCCCTTGTAGATCAGGCTTGTCAGACTGATGGGACTGTAGTTCCCGGGACCCAAGGCGGATCCCCCCTTGTGGAGTGGGATAACTGTAGCTGTGCGCCACTCAGTGGGCACGAAGCCTGAGGTGAGGCTATGATTAAACATGACACTTAGGTGAGGTGCCAGTTCATTTTGTAGTTCATGTAGTACACAGCCTGGGATGTCATCTGGTCCCATGGATGCTGTATTCTTAGCTTTGGAGAGTGCGGTTTCTACCTGTGTGGCCGTGATTACCGGAATTTGGCAATCTTTTAGTATTGAGATGGGCCCTTTAGGGGGTGAGAGGGGGGTGAAGTTGGCACTAAACCGATCTGCCAGGTTATTGGCAATATCCTTGGGATCAGTATATTTAATGCCATTCTGTTGTAGCTCAGAGCAGATCTGAGCATTGCCATTTAGATTCTTGACATAACTATAGAATGACTTGTGGTTGTCTTTGGAATATCTGGCAATTTTAGTTTAGTTACCATATTGCACTTGTTAACCTTAGACGTGACTCAGTATAGCCATCATATTGCATAAAAGTAATGCTGGTGGTAATTATACAGAGCAGCAGGATTAAATGAAAATAAGAGGCTTCAATGTATCAGGTATTATGGAAAGGACTTCACTAATGCAAAATGCCCCTCAGTAAAGCAAGCAGATGAGTGTGGCTCATGCAACATATGTGTGACAATCTGAGAGGATTGCATGGATTCCCTTCAAAATGCTATGGAGGATGTTCTTTTAAATAGGCAACATATCATGCCCACAGCAACCAACTACCTTTCCCATCAATAACCATCCAGGAAGTAATCCAAAACATAGTAAAAATGTGGTGCACCTGATAACTTGGCTAGCAAACTGAGGGCTGATTGGTGAAAAAAAAACAAGGTTGTATAGCTCCATTTAAAACGCACTTGGTCTGTAAATATCAACTGATCAACAAGGTGACCAAATCCTCTCTGCCACTGTTAAATGTCTGCAGAATTCAGCAAAGGACTGCAAGGCTGTTCCTTATGATATTTTGGTAGTAACCATCCAAAACCAGTCATGAATTAATCTGAACAATGCAGTCAAAGGTGTGAATGGATGTTTGTGGGCACCTCCATAGCATACAAAACCACTGTGTGAAATCTGAAGAGCTGTAACTGGGAAAGACTATACACTACTTTGTTATATTTACCTGGGATATGTCTACTTGTCAATGAGAAATCAATCTGTAGTCTATGGAGAGCTAAGAGCCTAGCAATGACTGTATCCACCTAAACTTGGAGGTCTTCCGATGGACTACTTGCACTGCAGCTTGATTATCAGAGTGGAAAACCCCTCTTATTCTAATATGCCCCTGCTACACTACAGTGGCCACCCAAATAGGTATAAGTTTGAGAAAGGAAAAATCCTTTTTCACTTCAGGGGACTAGGAAGCTAGCCATTGGGCTAAACACCATTGATCCTGAAAGTTAATCCCCATTCCAACCTTTACCCATGCTGCATCAGTAAACAGGCGCATGGCTGAAGATGAGGCATGCTTGCCCTACCAATATGAAATACCATTATATTCTCCCAGGAAAATACTTGAATTATACAAGTCCACTTTTATTCTGTGACTCTAACCTTGTGATGTGTCTGCTTTCTGCCTTTTAACAAGTTGACTAAGGCCCAGGTAAAAACCCTGCTTGGAGAGGCAGCTTTATAAACAAAACTGAGCAACCCCCAACAACTCCATGACCTTATGTTGTGACACCCCAGCACTGGCCCAGTAATTAGGGAGCCTCAATCCTCAACATTGGCAACAATGGGGGACATACACAATGAGAGGATGACAAGTACACACAAAGTAAAGTGCAATTTCCTTTAAGAGCATACAGAGACCACAGTCAGTCTGGGGATGGTTTTTCCCTCTTTCTCCAGATCCCCATTAAGACTCCCCACTGGCACAGCTATAGACATGAGATCTCAGCTGAGTGGTCAAGCCAAGATATCCAACACCCTCTCTGTCCACCCAGCTCTTCATGTCCCTGCCCAAGTAGCTGACACACACACTCTTTGAGGTTTGATTTACACACACACACACACACACACACACACACACACACACACACACACACACACACACACACACACATGCACACATGCACACACGCACACACACACACACACACACACACACACACACACACACACACACACACACACACACACACCTGGGAAAGGCTCACACAGGTTTACACACTATGCCCCCTTCTGCACAGACTATAAGGTAGTTTTCACTGCCACCAGCCACTACCTATCAGCTACTTTAAGGCCCTTAGCAAAGGGTGTCCAATCTTACTGTGTAATGTTACTATTAATCCAAATGGTAGTTTGACCAAGAGCAAAGCTATTAGGAGTGGCCTGTACAGTATCACCAAAGAGATATACAAGTACTCTAAGAGCTTAAATATCCCTAGACAGACCAGCCATTAAATATATTTAATAATAAATAATACAAGAACAATAAAAATACTCAGTAAACAGTCACAGTTACTTCAGAGTTCAAAATCACAGGAAATATTTAAAACAACATTGCAGGACAGTCTCAAATAAATAAAGAAAAACATTTAAATTAAGCTCACCTTTATTCCTGGCTGTATCTAAAAAAAGTTACTGTACCCTAGTTAACTTACTTACAGAACAAGCAAGGCAGATGTAGTGAGTGGGTTTTCCCAGCTGATGCTGTCAGGTCAAAGACAAATACAAAATTTGCTGAATGTCTCAGAGAGTTCTTAAATTAATATCTCACATATTGCTGCTGGGATACTTGCAGCATGACATCACTTTTTGTCACCTGACTTCTGTTCCCAAGCTAAACCCCCATTGCTAGAAACTACCAGTATTTAGCATCTCCCTGTGAAAACACATAAATAAGGGCCCTTCTTAGTTCTTTTGGAAAATTGTAGAAGTTGTAAAATAATTTACATTCCTCCACATGTAAAGACAATACAAAAAACTTTTAGTTCTAGACATTGTGTCTGTTACTGTACTGAAACTGAGTGATAACAATTTTTGTTTATGGTCCAGCTATAAAGTAATTTAACCTCAACCATTCTTCTGAAGTTTTGCAAGTTAATCTCCTGTGTTTCAGTCTCCCCTGTTAAACAGTTGCAATAGTGTATAAAAAATATCTCTTCAGCACACGTGTATACAATATGACATACAGTTCTAATACATTTGTAACACAGGCATATGAATCATATTGATATTTACAAATGACACATAACCACTTACAAAATTCCAGATAGCTGGGCTGGCAGTATCTCCTTTTGTTATATTTCTGTATAAATCATATTAATATTCAGAAATGACATATAATTATTTACAAAATTCCAGCTAGCTCACTTTTACTTTGTGACTCTAACCTTGTGATGGTTCTACTTTCTGCCTTTTTAGCCTTTTTAGCAAGACAACTATGGCCCTAGTAAAGGCCCTGCTTGGAGCGGCAACCCTATATACAAAACTGAACAATCAACAACTCCATGACCTTATGTATCCTGACCTTTCTGTGCTAAAAGAAATTGTTTATGCCTGCTTGCAATGGACTAACCTAGACTCCAGGAAGCTAAAAATGGAAGCAATTACATTAACATTCATGCCTAAATATCAGAGCCTTGCAGGACCTTCTGTTTTGTTTATTACCAAAGGAATTCCCAATTTAAGACACATCTGTGAGAAAATCTACCAGGCCTACCTGATCATCATCAGTCTCATTCAAGTAGTGAACCTACTTGCAATGACACCCTCTGTTGCCAGCACTAATGGAGCACTGTACTAATTTTCACAAATGTGTCAAGCCACCACATACCCCATGGGCAAAGTGATGTCAAAATAAATTGCCTATCCACACTCATGGCAAAATGGGCAAGTCTTCTCCTGCAATGGGGAGCATATGAAAGGCAATTTCTATATCCAGTTTCACTAGCCAGGGACAGGGAAAAATCCTGATAATTCTGATAGCACCTTATAAAGCTGAGTATTGTACCTGCTCCTCATCCCAGGTAATGTTTCTATTGACAAAGGATTCATCTGGGAATAGTAAGTGGTGAATATGTCTGTACTTATTCTTGGGTACCAAGCCTAGAGGAGAAATGTGGAATTGAGAGAAAGGGGGTATTAATGGGCCCAAAACTCTGCTGGGTGACATCTTCTTGCTAAGCAGGTCCCTGACAATATCTTCCTTTACCAAGAACAAGCATAGAATCTGACAGGGTTTAAGGTTTGGGGTGACCCAGGCTAGACCTCCCCAAATTGTTGGGTTTCCCATACGATAAGAAAGTACATGAGCAACAGCAGAACCTTCTCCAGTAAATAAGAGCTATAAAATAATTAAATCTTATTACCAAGTTGACTCAAAGCAGATGTCAATTCACTCGTTCCACCACATCTAAATCTGTGAGGCACTGAATATCTTCACTGTAAACTAATTCAAAATGTTAGCTGTGATGTCCAGTTAATATTCCCACCAAACTGCCACCAATATGTGACATCTAGTTAATATCCCACTGAACTCCCAGCAATATGTGACATCCCCTACTATCCTGGGTCAGTAACTAAGGAACTTTAATCCTCACTACTGACTCCAGTGTGAAACCGCCACTTAAACAGGAGTAATATTTCACAATTTCCCCTAAGAGCGCAACAGGAACATGCTCCATAACCTAGGACTGGATGGTATATTTCTGTCCACTCTTAATCTAACTCCTTGTTACATACTCCAGAGCAATGTGTCCCAGTTTAAGACTTCTGATACACTCACTTTTAAACAAATTTAATCTCACACATCCAAACACTTCTGGGAAAGCCTGACACAAATTTCTAGCTGTGTTCCTTCCCGGAAATGATACGGTTAAATGCTGCCACCAATCAGAGTGTCTATATGCCCTTTCAAAAGAGTGTCCAATTATTAAAATTAGATATCAAAACAAATGGTAGCATATGACCTAAAGCAGCCAGGTTTTCAGAGTGGCCTGGGAATTATAAAAATATTTAATAATGAGCAAAACGATTAAAAATGTAAAACACTAATTTCAATAAACAAACAGAATTTAATTACCAGGAAAATGAAATTAATACTGAAGGATAGAAATCCAACATTTAGAAAAACTCTGAGTAACTAGCTATAATTTCCTATCTAACTGAAGAACATTGTCCGTGATCTAAACTAAATATAACAACAGGCAGGCTTACAGTTCTCGGTGAGTCCTTTGGGTATCTACTGCTCAGTGCAACTGTGAACTCAACTCAACTCAACAACAGCAAACTGAGCTCAACTGAACACAACTCAACTGTGAACTCAGCATCTGTTTAAACTGTCTTCAGCAGGCTCTTTTATAAGCTAGGTTAACTGTCTCAACTGTTAAAAGTTCTTATTTTCATTTCACTCTTTGAAAATCAACAACAGCTGTTCTTTTAAAGTTCCTTCCTGTCTTTCAGCCTCTGGCAGGAAAAACAGAACATCTGAACACATTCCAATGACATAATCTGTAGATCAGCTGAGTCTAAGACAGTCTGCATTAGAATCTCCTGCACCAACATGCACAGTTAGAAATGTAAAGGAAGACTATTCAACTCTTTAAACACCCTGTACAAATAGAGTATTAATCAACATGTAAGAACATATTTACAATTTCATAGCTAGTCATACTGGCAGATAATACACAGGTTAATCTTAAATTATGTACAAAACTTCAGTCAAACATGTTAACACAGATGACAGTTTCTAATTTCTTCACATCAGCATATCCAGCCCTAGTAATCTAGACTTTAATTGCTGTAGGGATGTGAACTATAATAGTCATCCCTGGAGTAGCACATACCCAGACTTGCCTTTAACCTTGACCATTACTGACACAAACGGGTTGATTGACCACTGGCTACTGTAGAAATATAAGTAAGCAAAGCTCTTGCCACTGTTGAAACCAGCACTCACTTTGGGAATGTGTCTGCTTAGGGGAACTTACGGTCTTTTTGATAAACAAGTTAAACAATTTAAATCTACTCACATCTGACAATAAATGCCCCCCCCCCCAGAAAACATGTCTAAGTACTCCGCAGCTGTCTGCCCTTGAACTAAACACTTGTCCACAAACTGGTTCTGGAGGACATTACATGCTTGCATGAAGGGTTGCTCAGTTTTGTCAGCTGACCGTCCAGCTCTTGTTTCACCGGCTCAGCTACACCATTGCAACATCTATATCTGAATCTGTACCTAGCCCCATCATCCTTGAGCACCTTTAAGTGCACATCAGTCAGCCTAGCTCTCTTGCCTTCAATAGGGGTGGTATTCCCCTGCTGTTTCTGATTCTATCCCACAAAGTCTTCAAACTGGGCCTTGGATTGGGATCCAGTAGCTTCCCATCTAGCTCTCAGTTTCTGTACTGTTGACATTTTCTTAAAATAATAATAGACTGATATATATATATATATATATATATATATATATATATATATATATATATATATATATATATATATATATATATATAAACAGACAGATAGATAGATAGATATTAGTAATCAGCAGAATATTGACTAAATTGTAAATCCTACAATACAATAGTTGCATTAAACAAACAGCAGTGAGTGGTAGTGGTACACTAGCTGGATATGAGCATTGAGAAGTGGGATAAAGCTGAGATAAATCTCTGCGCAATGACAGACTCCCAGAACCCCCCCCTCCCCAATAATACTGGTGTGATCTGAAGATGAATAAGGGCTCCCTTTACCTGTTGTTACCTAACACTATTGACATCTCTATTCCTGACTAAAAGTGGGGTATGTAGAGAATAAGGAATGAGTGAAGGCACAAAAACAGTTATGAATGAGCAGTGGCTAAAATGCTGTCATTTCTTCGAATAGTTTCCCTTTCCTCTGAATCTTTTTTTTTCTTTTGATCTGCCTCGGCCTACCTGATGGACACTCCCTTGCCTACAATAACTAACATATCTAATCTCCGATGAATGTGATATTTTTGTACAGTGGCTTGGTTCTGCTTCCGAATTTACATTTTCTTTTCTTTCTTTTTTTTTAACTGATAACTGGCAGTAATTCAACATTGACAAGTAGCTAATACCAGTTTAATGTAACTCCTGCATTAAGGACAATGGTGATCATACTACTAAACTGCTATTAATTTTCAGGGATGTCCTGACTTAGGCTCAAAATTCAATGACAATAGCTGGAGTTATAGCCTTCTTTTATTTCAGAAAAGCATGTCAATTCTCCCACTCCCACTCTGTCAGCCTATCAAGCTAATAGCACTAAAACTTCTAAAATCTAAAATGTCTCTAATTTTCCCTCATAATTCTGGGTTTGTCTCAAATTCTGGAGGAAGAGGTTTTAGCTATGATGGTAACACTTAACATGGTACTAATAACTGAAGGAGCTGAAAAACAAATATATATAAAGCAAACGTGCTTAAGCAGCTAAATGTTGATAAAACTGTTTATTGTACTATATGTGGTGTGTACTGTGTGCTAAAGGACTAGAAGAATCTGTCAAATGTAAATAACCTGCTATGGAGAAAATCTCCCATGAAAAATGTTAAAATTTGCTTCAGTAACTAGAGTCTCACATTGAAGGGAGAGAATGTGCCATACCGTGAAAGTGATGAAAAATTTGTTGGCGGGAAAATTCTGAAGAACAGGTCTGCAGCAGCTAAGTAAAAGGAGCAGGCAGCAAAACACAGAAGGCACCACAGAACAGAGAACTCTTGAGGTTAACTGCCTATCTTAAATGACAACAATAATACAGAAGCAATGAGAAAAATGAATCAAGTAGCTAAATGTGATTAACACCCAGACACCAGGAAAGGAAGGATAATCTTTCCTATGGCTAACATGTTACTCTTACGTTTATACATATAATTGCTATTGTTATATTTATGTATTTATTTATTATACATGGAACTTCATGGGACAGTGAACTAAAAAAAATATTTACTAATGAGCACTGTGGGAGATACCAGACCATACCGAGGCTGATTAAATGCTGGTAATGCACAGAATAAGCGAACTAAGAAACGATGCTAATAAGAAATAACTATACACTGGTCTGAGAACTCTAAACCCCCCCCCCCCCCGAATATTTCCTCAAACTGGATTCAACCCAAAAACCCCGCCAATAACAAGCTAGCACTTTACCTTGAGGCCAACATACTAGACTGAAATATGGTGGCAATTAAGTGATAAGCCAAAGTTTTTTTAATTATACAGGAGGTACTGTCATTTGTCTTTACCTACTCAGCTGAGATATTCTGAACGAAAGGCAGTCTGATAGAACTGCTACTTAAGCATGTTACTGAAACTCTATCAGACTGTCTCATTACTTTTATTTTTTATTTATAAAATTCACAACATAAGCAGAGGAAAACCAGGTCCCACTTACTTAAAGATTACAGACAAAAAGGTGATTATTATTACTTCTGGATCGACTCAGATGAAAGTGACACCAGTCAGTATATTTTTATTTTTTTATTTTTTATTTTACATTTGTTGACCGGGATAGTCCGACTGGATGCATGTCCATTTTCAGCTGAGGCCCGGGGAGAAAAGCTCCAAGGGTAAGCAGATGCAGCATTACATAATACCAGCATTACATATTACAAACAGACTATTTACAGTGATTACATAAGTAAGAAAGTTAAACAAGTTCCACAGGTTACAGTTAATCCTGAGTGCAAGTCAGGATTAAATTAAATTACACAGTAAACTGGTTAACACATTTTTACACATTCTAGAGAGAGTTAGCCAGGCTTGATACATTGACATAGCCAGTTAAGTGACAAATGTTGTTTGAGTCTAGTTTTAAATTAACCTAAGGTGGAAAGTAAGGTAATATCAGCTGGAAGAGAGTTCCAGGATCTACTTACAGAGTTTGCAAAGAGAGAATCACCTGCTGTGTTATTAATTTTGCCAGTCTGAATTAGTAGTTTGTTAGAAGATCGAAGCAGTCTAGGATTGTTATAGGGGGTGATAATATTTTTAAGTGCAGGAGTATTGTCCGGATTATAACGGATTTTATAGGCCATAATCAGTTGGTTATACTGGATTAGGCTGGGTAGTTCAAGCCACCCAAGCTGATTTAGATTGATGCAATGATGTGTCCTAAAAGGCAGCCCAGTGGCAAACCTGGCAATGTGGTTGTAGCAAATTGAGAGTTTGTTAAGGACACTCTTGTTTAAATTCGAGAGTAGAGGGGATGCATACAGAAGGGTTGAAAGAAGGTGAGACTGAGCTATGGCAATTTTAGCTGGAGGGGTTAGGAAGGCTTTTATTCTGTAAAGTGACCCTAGTTTTTTATTGATGATTTTGATAGTTTGGTTAACATGTAGGTCAAATTTTAGATTATTGTCTATGATGACACCTAATAGTTTTGTAGAGGGGTCAGGGGAGATTATTGTGCCATCATTTGATTTTATGGTAAAGGTGAAAGCGGTAGACCTACGTGTTGGTGAAAATAACAACATTTTAGTTTTTTGGGATTTAGGATCAGACAATGTTCAGAAAGCCAGTTTTCTATTGTATTAAACGTGGTCTAGGTAGCTGACCATATCTCTACTGGAGATGTGGCTGAGCAAATCAGAGTAGAGTCATCAGCATACTGGATACAGTTGACTTTTGGGATGACAGTATAAAGGTCGTTAATGAAGATGGAGAATAGCAAGGGCCCTAGTATAGAGCCTTGTGGTACTCCAAGGGTGTTAGGTAGAAGGTTAAAGAGTTTGTTCTGCTAGAGGACAGCCTGCTGTCGACTATTCAGGTAGGAGTGAAACCATTGAAGGGCTCCAGTATCTAGACAGAATGTTTGCAGGGTGTGGATTAAAAGTTGGTGATCAACCATATCGAATGCCTTGGAAAGATCCAAGAAGAGGGCTGAGGATATATAATTATTGTTGCGATTATGGTTTATGGTGTTGGTAAAGGCTAGGAGGGCTGAAGTGGTGCTGTGATGAGGACGGAAGCCATGCTGAGTGTCTGTGATTCTGGATTACATGGTGCATGAGTTGTCTGTGAATACATTTTTCCATAATCTTTGCAAATGGAGAGAGTATAGCTATTGGCCTATAATTGGAGAATTCAGTAGAGCTGCCTCCTTTGTGAAGTGGGATTACATAGGATATTTTCCAGATGGTGGGAATTTTAGCTTCTACTATGGTTCGATTGATTAGTATTGAGACGGGGTAAGCAATAGCATCAGCTGATTTTTGTAGGTACTCGGCAGGGAGTTGATCAGCAGAAAGTGTAGTAGGTTTTAATTTTTTGATCAAGGTATGGATAAGTGAAGTGGCGACTGGTTGGAAGCTGAACATGAGTAGGTTTCTAGGGGTGCTACTTTCAGGCCCAGGGGAGCTAGGAGGTAGTTGGCTAGCTAGGGCTTGAATTGTCTCAGTAAAGAATTGGTTAAAACTATCAGAAACATCTTCAGGGGTTTTATCAATAGTAGCAGCAGGGATTGGGGTTGAAGTTTGTGCAGGATGTAGTAGATTATTTAAACCTGCCCAAAACTTCTGAGGGTTATTTTGATTTACTGTCTGTAAATTACAGTAGTATTGTTTTTTGTCTTGTAAAATTGATTTTTTGGTTTTGTTCCTGGATTGCCTGTATTTAATGTGATCTTGAGGGTCTTTAGAAGAACGCCATAAAGCCCATGCTTTGTTTCTAAGAGTAATTTTGAGTTTAGACTCTTTAGAAAGCCATGGCGCAGTTTTTGCCTTGGTTCTCTTTGAACGAACAGGTGCATGCAAATCAAGGATCTTAAGGAATTTGTTGTTAAAGTATGCTACTGCTTCCTTTAAGGGGAGGTGTTTTAGAATAGACCAATTACATGAGTTTAGTTCTTGTTGGAATTTGACAGGGTCAAAGTTTTTATTGTTTCTAACCTTTCTTTGGAAGGGTTGTTGGGAATAAATGGCTTTGTGCTTAATTACATATGTGAGAAGGTGAACGCTTAGGCCATCAAGGAGGGTACCAGAGGTGTACAGTTGGGGGTGACTATTTATGAATACCCAGTCAAGTATACTTTCTTTTTGGTTGGGTTTACCTATCCTGGTAGGGGTGGATATAATTTGTGTAAATTAATGCATGTTAATATGGGTGGTTGGAGATTCTGAGGAACAGGTGCCCCAGTCTATGTTAAATTCTCCAAGTAGTAGGGTTTCTTGGGGGTAGTGACATGATAGCCAGTGCAGGATATCTTCAAATGTAGATATATTGTTACCTGGGGGAATGTACATGCAGATGATTTTAATGCATTTATTTTTATTAAGTTGCAATTTGGTGGCAAGAATCTCTGAGTTATTAATCTGAGGTGGCTGTACTACATCTATGGTGGCATTCAACTCAGATTTATTGAGTACAGCTACCCCACCCTCCTTCCTTGAAGCATGATCCAGCCTGTGTATGTTGTACCCAGGTGGTAACACTTCATTGTCTTTAGTGTTAGGTTTTAACCAGGTTTCAGATAAACAGAGAATCTCAGGGGAGTGGACATCCAGAAGTGCATGCAATTCATGTACCTTGTTATTAATCCTTCTAATATTGAGATGACAGACTAGGAGAGAGTTAGTTGGCCTATTAATTGTAGGTTTGTAGCTTAGATTGCAAGTAGAGGGGGTATGTGTATCTGAAGTGAGTGGGCCAGGGTTGGGGTGAATATCACCACCAAGTATTAGGTTGAGTCTATACTTGGTGATGAACTTCAAGAATTTGTTTATTAGTTTGTGGTAGTGTTTGGATCTAGAGCTAATGTGCCTGGGGTTGAGATGTTGATAGATTGAACAAGATGTTGGATAGGATCTGGTACTGTAAGTATGGTTGAAGGTGGAAGGATTTACAGCTGGGGTAATAGTATGGCTTTTTGGGACCTGAAATCCTGTGAGAAACTAGTTTTCATACAAGGTAAGGAGGTATGGTGCAAACAAGAGGGGTAGTAAAGAGGAGTATATCATTATCTGTGATTCAGCTAGTGAGTTAAGGAACTGTTTTACCTGGTGATGCAACACCAGAAGATAGAGTGGTGACATAAAGATACTGGAAGGGGGATGGGAGAATGCCAGATGAAAGCTAATAGGTGCTATTAAAATGTAGGTAGAAGAATGGGGGCAGGTGGAATTATCCCAGATGAAAGCAGATAGGATCTAGAAAGTGGGGGAGTGGCTATAGTACTATAAATTTAGAGGTACTGGGGGCGGGAGGAAATTGGGGGCAGGGAGGGGAGCGAAGAGAGCCCGAGCATAGCGAGGGCGAATGTAGCGGGGCTATTGCAGTTTACAAGGTTTCCTAAGGTGTCCTAAAGCTATAAGGTAAGTATTATAGCTCTTAATGTAAGAGTCAATTTACTTAAGTTACAGGGGAAGGAGGCAACCACTCAAGTAGAAAAAAAAACATCACTTTAAGGAGGGAATACCCTCATTCTCCTTTTCGACTCCAGAAATGAAGCTCTCCATTAGTGAAGAATATTTCAAAGAAACTCAGAGATACTGTCTGCCATTATCCTTTGGCAAAGAAGTTCTTCAAAACATATACTCTGTCAGTTCCAAGGTCTGCACAGCTTATGAATAAAAATGATTCAGCCTAGAGTATGGTCCAAAGGCTATTATTGTATTATTTTTGAGCAGGCTTCCTAACACATTGGGGAAACTGGCCATTCAAAAGCTGTTTTTTTAAAGTTTTAATGCAGATCTCTTGAGTAGTTGGCCTCTCATATCACAAGAACAATGCCTAGTTTTCATAAGTAGAAAAGATGGTTTTGCACCAGAGGAGGGGGCCACTAAATCTGTGGTGCAGTAGCCTTAGTATTAAGTGGGGAAGTTGTGTAGACTTGTCGAATGATTATGCAGCGATGTGCTTTTATATTTCTCTGTTTAAGATATTTCACCACTGTGCTTTAACACATTTGTTTGAAAGGCATTCAATAAATGCTAGTTGGACAGTTAGATGTGTGTAAGCATATGAATACTGGTTGCTTTTCTTTTCACTCGGACATTGTATATTTGATTGGAGGCTGATGATGTTTTTTTTAGAAATGCTATAATTTTAATTTTTCTTCTCACGCATTTCTAATACTTTTCATTTTGCATGTTTTGTTGTGTTTTCTTTTTAGTTTTTTAGTATTATTTATTTATACTTAGAAAAAAAGCATTGTAATATCCATTTAAAATATTTATTTATTTATCTATTTTTTTTATATATTTATCCTTTTTTGACCAGGTTATTCCTACTAGGCTAGTAGCCTGTTTTCAAGGGAGATCAAAATATTGCTTCAGACCCATTTGTTTTACTTTTTACAGCAATTTCTTGGTGATAAATAAGGTTAAGAAAATTACAATTCTTAGAACTTGGTACAGTATGCCTTAGATTGTATTTACTCATATTCATGTTATGACTTTTATTATCATTGTGCAAATTGTATGTTTTAAAATGATCAAAGTTATGTTATTTCTTTCTACTTACAGTTAACGGTCGTCTAAAAACAATTTAAAGTATTGGTTCAGACCCACTCTTTGTTTTTTATTGTGATTTATTTGATGAGAAATAAGCGAAAGAGAATCATAATTTTTATTTCTGATGCAGTCATTTTCACAGAGTTTTGTGCACTGTGATATATTTTTATTTATTCGTATTCATATTATGAATATCATCATCATCTTCATCAATACTATCGTCATCTTTATCTCTATTACGCACCTTGTATGTCTCGACTACATTCTGGCTTATTCACCATCATCTGAATATAGTCACAATCTGCAAATGGAAAGAATGCTTTTCCCTAATAAATCTGATAATAGCAACATGTTTCCTGCCATAAAATAAATTGTTCAAATTTTCAGGATAAAACAATGACATTTGTTTCTCAGTTATAAAGATATGAATTCCTCTGGAAGTCCAGTGCAATGAATTATGCATCCTGTGTTACGCAGTCCTTGGGTTGCAGGACCTACAGAGCATAGGCAAATAAATAGAATGTATGAATGTGAGTTTGTATGTGTGTGTGTGTGTGTGTGTGTGTGTGTGTGTGTGTGTGTGTGTGTGTGTGTGTGTGTGTGTGTGTGTGTGGTGTGTAAAAGGCTGACAGCAATATAAAAAGTGTTCATTTATATATGACACGGATAAAACACTGATCTTCCTGCTTGCCTAGAATCATGGATTTGACTGTCATCCAATATTCAAAGCATGTATAAAGTGGTCATCATTAATGCATCAAAAATGTATATTGGAAATTATGATGCACAATTAGGAATGACAATGTTATTAGGTCTATATCCGAGACTCAGTTTTATTTATTTTAGTGATGAAAAGATGTGATTATGTTGAAAGTATGGAGAATATGCTGAGTGATTCCCAGTTTTATTGCCGGATAGTCCCCAGTCAAGTGGAGAGGTGTGTTAATGAGGGTCCAACGTCTTTGACGAATTTACTAGGTAGTGGGATGATTACTGATAAGTTACATGACTTTTTTCTAGTTAAGCATCTACTGATGCCAAGCATACAAGGTATGCCTAAAATTCATAAACATCCGATTCATCCACCCATGAGACTCATTGTTGCTGGATGAGGTTGGGTAACTGAACCCATCTCCTTATATTTAGAATTTAGATTTAGGCCAGTAGTCAATACATATGGGCACATTTTAAGGGATACTAAACAATTCCTTTTGATGCTATATGAAAAAATGACAGCTTTACCTGCCGATTTGCCATATTGGTTAGTTACGTTGGATGTTCAATCTTTATTTACCATGATTCCTAACAATGAGGGTGTTGAATGTGTACGTAGATGCCTGGAAATAGATCCAAATTTTGTTGGATCGTTCATAAATATTCTATGTAGATTATTGCACATTGTGCTGACTAAAAATATCTTTACCTTTAATGATAAAATTTACATCCAGAAAGATGGCGTGGCTATGGGCACCTCGTGTGCCAATAGCTACGCTAACCTGGTAATGGCAGATTGGGAGAGGCGTAGCTTATTTGAGTTGGAGAGTTTTCAGAAGTTTGTCAAGTTTTATGTGCATTTTCTTGATGACCTTTTTTTGGTATGGACAGCTAGTGAAAATGATTTATGTAATTTTTTAGAACAGATTAATTCTTTGGCATCATACTTGAAATTCATGATGAGTGCATCAGTAACGTCAGTTTCATTCTTGGACGTATTTGTTGAAAGACTTCCAGGTGGTTTATTGAACATGGGGGTCTTTCGGAAGTCCTGTTACAGAAATACCCTATTACACAGAGCCAGTATGCACCCCAAGTTTGTTTTTAGAAACATAGTAAGAGGACAGGCGATGCGGGTTTCCCACCTTAACCCCACTGAAATGGGCTTTCATAGTGAACTAACCAATCTCCATAATCAACTAGTTGATAGGGCCTATAGCCTAGAGGAAATTAGAGAGGGTTTTATGGGAGTTGAGACACTTAGGAGAGATTGGGCTTCTCCATATTTTATGAGCAGGGATGACACAGAAAGTAACAGTAACAATGTGTCAGATAGTACAATGAAGTATAAGGATGAAACTAGGGTATCTATTTATTATACACAGGATGTTAATGAGATCAGGAGTATTTATTTTAAGTACTGGGACATACTTACTGCTGACCCAGTAATTTGTGACATTGTGGATGATACACCTAGGTTTGTGTATAAGAATCGCATGAACCTTCATAGGATTTTATGCTATCCAGATAGATATAATAATGATACACAACGTTCCATAACACCTACTACTAGACCTTGTAGGAACTGTATGATAGATAGCACTGCAACTTTTATACATCCCATTAGTCAACAGTGCTTTCATTTCCATGCTATGGCCACTTGTAATACGGAGCACATTGTCTATTTGGCCTACTGTATGCCTTGCCCAGCATTTTATGTGGGCAAGACAGACAGAAGGCTTAAGGACAGGATTAGAGAGCACCAATATAATATCCGTATTAAATCCAACAGGAATGCTGTCTCGAAACATGTTATGGAAACATCTGCACAACATAAGTTTAAGTTCCTTGTTATACAGGTTAATATACCTTCTATTAGAAGAGGTGATGTGGTTAATTTTACTGAACAGAATGAAACTAAATGGATTGTTAGGTTGAGAGCAGATAGGGAGCCTGGTTTGAACGATAGAGTACCCATGAGACCTATGCTTAAAGGCAGGAGACTTAAGGTTTAGTGTAGTGATCAATATGTATATACACATATATCTTCATTTTTATATATTAAGGTGTAAATTTGTCTTTGTCTTTTTTAATGAAAGTTGTGTTATATCCTGAATTAAGCTATGGTTTTAATGTGATAGTAGCATGTTTTAATGATTTATATGTTTTACTTTGTTTCTCACTTTTGACCAGTGAGAATGAATAGTCAAGAGTCACATGTTATTTAATTACTGATTATTTAATTATAATACAGGATATGATGTCAGCTTTATAGAGTATAAATAGTTTTTGAAAGACATTCTGTGTTTTGGCTTGAAGAAGCCCAGTAGGGTGAAACCGCTTGCCATACCTATTTATTTGTCGAATAAAAGAAAAAAAATGTTTTATCCATGTAGTGAAGACTGCTTTTTCAACTGGTGAAGTGAAAACTGCCTGCCTTGTGCGTTGTTTTAGTACGGAGATCTGTGAATGTGGATTTTATTCTGCTGACTCATACTCCTGGGTTTTTCTGTTGTTTGACTCATATTTTCATACAGGAGTCTCAACTTTTAGGTAGCAGCTTGTGATATACTATTTTATTTATTTTATATTCTAAAACAAACTGGTGAAGAACAAAAAAACAGAAATCCAAAACAAATTGACTACAAGCCCAAAAGGATGAAATATATAACTAAAACCAAATGGTTTGTTTAAAAAGTACCCAGTAAAGGCTTAGACATATATTATTATTGAAATAATTTCATCTATTCAAACTTAGTTGCCAAATCAATTCACGTTCCTCTAAAAGCAATCCCCTATTAGAGGAACGTGAATTGATTTGGCAACTAAGGCTGAATGCCTTTTGCAACCCAGGTTTGAATGAAGCATGTAACATTTCTTGTCTCCTCAAGCTGAAAAGCTTAAATAGATGAAATTATTACAATAATAATATATGTCTAAGCATTTACTGGATACTTTTTAAACAAACCATTTGGTTTTAGTTTAAACTGATTTTACAAATTTTATGTATCTATGATGTTTGCTATTATTGTAACGGCATTATCTTGCTTTGTCAAGTTCATACATAGAGTTTATTTACTTTTTAAAAAAAGCAGCACTTTTCTTGTGTTGTCACTTTAATTCTAGTGGTGATGCATATATTTTTTTGTTGGTTGATTGGTTATTATCACCATGTGACTATTGAATGAGGTTTTAAAAAGAAACTTTTAAATTAGATGGTATCTGATGAAGTTACTGTACTCTTGGTGACGAAAAGCGCTTTGTATTAAATACTTATGTATTTCATCCTTTTGGGCTTGTGGTCAACTCATTTTGGATTTCTGGTCTTTTATTTTATATTCTATTTACTTACACTGTTTTGACAAGGTTAGTCCCATTAGGCCAGTGGTCTCATTTTAGGGGATATTCTAGGTGGTATTCATACTGACTAGGGCAAATTTGACCAAGGTAGTATGGGAACGTCTGCTATTCTTTTTTAGGATAAGTGTCATGGAATCTTTTACATCCACCTGAGCTACCACTAACTCTAGCAGATGGGGAATTGGCTTAGCATCTCATCTGATCTATCGTCAGGCACACTGACGTCCCGCTCACCAGGCTGAACAAGGAGAAGGTCACGGTGAGTTGCCTGTCAGGCGCTAGGATCCGCCACATAACACAAGCACTCAGGTCACTCCAAGGCAAGTACAAATATGACTCAGTCATTGTCCATGCTGGTGTGAATGACCTGAGACATACCTCCCTGGACTACATGAAAAGAGACATAGAGGAGCTCTCTGAGCATGTAGCCCAGGCCGGTATGACCCTGACCTTGAGTAGCATCTTACCCTCACCAAGAATGATGCCACAATATGAAGACAAGATGATCAATTTCAACAATTGGCTTATGTATTGGTGTCATTCAAAGGGGATCTAATGCCTGTCAGCCTGGGATATCATGCTCGACAAGCCATGATGCTTTGCTAGGGACGGCTTGCACCTGTCACCCCTGGGCTTTCGGATATTGTCAAAGGCTCTTGCTACCCCCATAGTGCCTTTTTTAGGCAAGGCTCAAAAGACAAATCCACCTCCATAGGTATCACAAGGGATAAGAAACTAAGAGTAATGCTACTCAGCGCCAGAAGTCTAAACCTCAAGATGCACTTTTCGAAACTCTCCTTAGCATGGAGAACATCAATATCTGTGCAGTAACAGAAACCTGGTTCAAGGCTCGAGAGCACCCCAGCACTACCAGGTTATACCTCATACCATGCTTTTCGCCCCAAAACGTGGACCGAACCACAAAAGGAGGGGGGTATCAGTATTCGTCAAAGATACCCACACCTCCAGGTTGGTGGCACAGCATGAAGCATCAGAGACTATCCATGTGCAACTAACAGTGGGTAAAACTGCCTTCCAGTTTATAGCCTGCTACAGACCACCCTCCCAAACCCAGGAACCCCACTCAGCCTTCCTGAGAACACTGGAAAATATGAAGGTCTCTCCAAACACCATTATATTGGGTGACTTCAACTACCCAAACATAGACTGGGAGCATTACTCTAGCTCCAACACCCTAGCCCAAAGGTTCATAGAATTTATAAACTCAAATGCTATGGAACAACTTGTTACCACTCCCACAAGAGGGGAAAACATACTGGACCTGATCAACACCAACATGGGGACTCTATGCTCCAGACCAGAAGTGTATCCCTCACTGGTAAGATCAGACCATAAACTAATCTCACTGGATATTCACATCCCGACCCCACCCCCTGCCCAGAAAACCACAGTGAAAAACTTCTCTAAAGCAAATTTCACACTCCTCAGAACCAAGGTGGAATCCTTCAAAGCCCCCGGGACTGTGGAAAATACTTCCCAGACCGCAGAATCCTTTATAAACGCATTCTGTGAACACCTTCAGGAATGCATAGATCATGCAATCCCAAATAAAACCAAGACCCAATCCTCCAAAGGCAGACGTCCTGTCTGGTGGACCCCAGCCATAAACAAACTATACAATAGAAGGAGGAAGCTACTACATGATAGAGCAAAATCCCAAAAAGGGAAGGCATCTCTGATCAGTGTTAGCAAAAAACTACAGGCACTCATAAAATCATCTAAGGCCAGCTTTGAGAGAAAAATTGCACAGGACACTAAGGATAATCACAAGGCTTTCTTTAGTTATGTTAAGAACCTGGGTGGGAATTCCCAGATATGCTCAAAATTAGTCCAAAATGACAAAAAATACACCAAACCCACAGACATTGCCAACATCTAGCTGACAGGTTCAGTGCAAACTTCTCTCCCCCTCCCCACCAAAAGGGCAAATATCTATCCCAGCAGAGTGCTGCCCCCCTGACATCTCAGATGCTCAGGAAAGAGCCGCCCTCTCCAAAGCAAAAAACACAGCATCAATGGGACCAGACGGTGTCCCGGGCTGCATCCTACATGAACTCCAAGAAGAGCTAAACCCAAACATAAAACTACTGTTCAATCTCAGCCTTACTACAGGATATGTACCCAAAGAGTGGCGTACAGCAACAGTGGTCCCTCTCCACAAAGGTGGTGCCTCAACGGATCCTGGAAACTATTGCCCCATAAGCCTGACTAGCTTGACCTACAGACACTGGATCTTACCCAGTTCGGCTTTGTTAAGGGCAGATCCTGCCTCTTAAACCTGGTTGATTTCTTTGAAACAGTCACCAAGGCCATTGACAAGGGGAAGGTGGTCCACACAGCCTACCTGGACCTCACAAAAGCCTTCGATACAATACCCCACTCAGGCATTATAGATAAGCTCACCAGCTTAAATATAAACCCCTATGTCACTAGATGGGTTGCAAACTGGCTCAAGGACTGAACCCACATGGTTAGAATTGCTGGAGCCATGTCAGACTCCAAACCAGTTACAAGTGGCATCCCACAAGGCTCAGTCCTGGGACCTCTCTTGTTTGGTATATATTTCTCGGAGGTACAGGCCAACACGGAAGGACTGTGGCTGACCAAGTTCGCAGATGACTGCAAACTGGGTGCCATAATTGACTCTCCAGCTGACACAAGCATCCTCCAAAAGGGCCTCATAGAAACAGACAACTGGTGCCAGAGCCATGGCCTCAAGCTAAATGCCAAAAGGTGTATAGTCATCCCCTTTGGCAAAAACAAAGTGCCCACAAATTACCACATAGGTGGTAATCCATTAAGTACAGAAGAAGTAATTAGGGACCTGGGGACCCAAGCTGATAGCAATCTCTCATTTGACAACCACGTGGCCAAAGTGGTTAGAAAAACATTTTATATGGCCCACCTAATCATGAAGGGATTCACATCTAGATCAGTTGAGGTCATCGTGCCTCTTTACTCATCCCTCATCAGGCCCATAATTGAGTACAATGACCCTTTTGGGATGTACCTTACCAGACACCTGCAGCAACTGGAAAGACCCCAAAAGTACCTCACCAAGAGGATCAAAGGGCTCAAACAGATGCCATATGCTGCCTGGTTAAAGAAATTCCAGCTCTACTCAGTGGCATACCACCTGCTCAGAGGCAATCTGTGCCTGACGTATAAAGCCATGTCCAACCCGGAATTAATGGACATGCTGCACTTCAGAAAATCCAAATCCCATCGAGCTACGCACTTGAGAGACTTGAACCTCAGCACTGAAATAAATAGGACATGCTGGAGGGACAGATTCATAACCCAGAGGCTCCCTTCACTCTGGAATAAAATCCCAGTCCAGGTTAGGCAGAGTCCCTCATTGACTCTCTTCAAGAGGAATCTTGATGAGTGGATGGGAGATTGTAGGTTTACCCCGGGTATCACTTCTGTGTCACTGTTAGACAGAGGCACAGTATACTAATCTAAAAGGGTATAGCAAAATTAATTTAAAATGGGTGGCAAAAGCCAAACACACTCTGGCTAGGCTTATAAATGCCCTAGGACAGATATTTTATTTATTTTATTTATTTATTTATTTATTTATTGCAGTTGGTTTACCAGGATAGTCCATTGGGCCTTAAAAGAACCGTTTTTCAATGGAGTCCTGGAGAAAAAAAAAAAAAAAACAAAAATACATATAATATTCAACAGAGACAGTCTAGGGACAATAGCCTAGTATGAACCTATGAAGGATGGCACCCTCAGGAGTTCAGCACCTCCCCTTATGCTGCAGTGTTGTGTCAGTATTGGAAAATGAATTCAGGTGACTGCAGTGATGACAGAAGAATGAGAAACTATATTGGACACTGTATTGCTGCCATATCTTCAGCAGTTTGTTTTCATGCTTCATTATTTCTCTGCCAAATCTGTTTAATGGTAGCGCACTAAACAGAAGCATTTGTTCTTGTATTAGTTTGGGTAGAATGAGGGATGACAGTTTCAATTTACTGTTGGGATATAGTATGTTGCATGTTTCCTCCCACATTCCAAAGACATACATGGATCGGACACTCTAAATTGGCCATAGGTGTGAGTGCGCATGTGAGTGTGTAATGTGGATGAACTACCATGGCAGGGCTAGCCACCTGGCAGTGTAAAATTTGCCTCTTGATGATTGCCACTGTTGAAGTGACACCCTAGCTCCATGTGCAAAAATGGGAAAAAGGGATGTGGATGGAAGGATGCATGGATGATTATAGTATGTGCATAACCGGCCTTAGGCATAGGCCAACTAGGTGTCTGCGTAGGGCACCAGTTTAGCAGGGGTGCTTTTCCAGTATTTATTTGGTGTAGGTAGACCAGGATGGGGGCACCAGGTAGTGTGGTGGGGGGCGCCATGGAGCCCTTTTGCCTAGGCCACCAGTTTCCCTAGGGCCACTCCTGAGTATGTGGCATCACAGTAAGAGTACAGTGTTTGCTGCTCTATATATTTGTTTTGATGCACCTCCCCAAAGTAATGGAGGTACACAGCAGTTATGATTTTAGGAATTGCTGTATGAATCTGCATATCAAACAATGCAGTTTATATTGAAGTATGCTCACTGCAGACAGCATAGCCCAAGAAACTAGCGAGTGACAGCCTCCACCTTGCAAAGAGCAGAAATACCATGTCATTGAAATAACACACTTATTCATGCCAGTATTTAGATGCACACTTTTATGTGCAGTGAAACATTTGGCTCACAGTATAAACTATTGGCTACCACAATAACCTGCAAGCAGTGGTCAGAGAAAGCTCTAAGGTCAACAGAGACCAGGCTGAAGACCTGGAAGCTGATGGGAGAGAAATTACAACAGTTCAAGGAAATACTTAGGGCTCTGGAACCCCAAGAAGAAGAGGAGGAAATAGGAGGAGCTGAAGAAGAAGAATGGCAGTGTCTAAAAACATCATGTGTGAGGACTACAGAACAGATATGTGGCCAAGCCAGGTATGGAAATAAGGTACACAAGGAAAGCTGGTGGTGGAATACAGAAGTTCAGGAAGTATTCAAAAGAAAGAAGGAGTGCAGGAAAAAGTGGAAGATAGAAAAAATGGACCAGGCTAGGAAGGAATACTGGTTGGCTAACAAAGAAGCTAAGAAAGTTGGCAAAACACCAATCCAAGTTATAGCCAGCTATAGACCCCCTCCATGTCTCAGGACACCCACTTCTCCCACCTGGACCTACTTGACTCCATCAAGGTATCCCCTAACACCCTGATCCTTGGTGACTTCAACTACCCCACCATAGACTGGGTGAACTATTCCTGCACTAATGCACTCACCCAAAGATTCCTTGAGTTCATCAACTCTAATGCACTAGACCAGCTAGTCTCATCCCCCACAAGGGGAGATACCATACTGGACTTGGTTCTCACCAGCATGGGTGATTGCTGCACCACTCCTGTAGTATATTCTTCTCTGGTGAGATCAGATCATCAGTCTGTCTCATTCTAAGTTTCTAACCCACCCATCCTCTCCCCAGCATAACCAGGCTAAAAAACTTCTCAAAAACTGACTGCACCATCCTAAGGGTGGGTATCAGCAGCTTCACACCACCGCCACCCTCAGAGGATACAGACAACTATGCTGAACAGTACACCAGTGCAGTATGCAAACACCTGTACAAGTGCATAGACTTAGCCATACCCAGCAGAACTAAAATCTGCTCCTCAAGGAAACACAAACCTGTCTGGTGGACATCCTCTATCAACAGGCTTTACAACAAAAGGAAGAAACTGTTGTCCAAGGGTAAAAAGGAACAAATTCCAAATTGGAAAATCTCCCTCCTCTGCCTCAACAAGCAAATTAGATCACTAGTGAAAAACTCCAAAGCCAATTATGAGTTGAAACTAGCCTCCAAAACAAAGGGAAACCACAAGTCCTTCTTCAGTTACTTTAGGAACCTCCATGGCAAAGCCCACGTTTGTTCCAAATTAGTTCTTAATGTTACCACTTACACTGATCCTGCCAACTTAGCCAACCTACTAGCTGATAGGTTCAGCACAATCGTCACCCACTTATCACCCCCCAAAGGCCCAGTCAACATCCCCAATACTTGTCCCACACATCACATCTCCATAGATCAAGTGTTAAATTCCCTATCCAAGGCAAAGAACACAGCTTCCATGGGACCTGATAATATCTGTGGCTGTATTCTGCACCATCTGCAGCAAGAACTAGCTTCATCACTGAGCACCCTATTCAAACACAGCCTAATTACAGGCTTCATTCCAGCAGAATGGAGAACTGCCATTATCATCCCCTTGCACAAAGGTGGTGCCACTACTGACCCAGGAAACTATCACCCCATTAGCTTGACAAGTCTGATCTGTAAAGCCATGAAGCGTATTATTATGGATCTCATAAACAAGGACATAGGCAATCTCCAAACACTTGACCCCACCCAATTCGGATTCATCAGGAGCAGATCTTGCCTACTGACCTTAGCTGACTTCTTTGAGACTGTCACCAAGGCCCTGGATGAGGGAAAGTCAGTACATACAGCTCATAACTCGCAACCTGGAAACATCAAAAATCTGGACAAAGGCCCATGAAAAATAGGTACAAATCTGTACATTGATTAACATAAAATTTGCATACATGATTATGTAACCCCACCAACGCCGATGGAATTGTGGATACCAACTTTCAAATGCAAACTAAAGAACAGACAACCAAAATATGGCCCCAGCACAATCTTTGCAGAAGTAAAAGCCATCTAAATAATTCTGCATTAAAGAGATCTGTAAGATATGTAACTAATGAAGAGGTTGCTGCTAGCAAACAACATTATATTTCATTGTTTCATCTACAAATAAAGTGCCTGTTGTTGCCCTTGAGGAATAAATTGTCTATGTTACATTAAAAAAATGATAAGCTAGTAATATTGCAATAGGGAATGGATGGCAAACTGATAATAGTTTCATAGTTATTAGGTATCTTCACCAAAGAGGATATTTTCAGGGCTGCAGCATCCACCCCCTTTAAAAGTACAACATAGTATAGTATCAGTAATCCATCTACATACTGTGGGAGTAGAACCCACAGCCTTCTGCATCAAAAGCAAGTATTCTACCTGTTGCACTACTAACTGAAACAGACTTGGCATAAGCGGCACTAAATTTCTCTCTCTGAAGAACTATACAGCACAAGAAATGTGGAAAAAGCCAACATTTATGCGGGGGGGGGGGGGGTGCAAAGGCTCAAAACCAGGGACACATTTTAAACATTGTTTGTATAAAAAGTTGCTAGAATAAAATGGTTTGTGTTACCATGCATTTCCTGAAAGATAGGAAGAATGGTAGTTAAATGGCTATCATTATTTAGTGAATTAAGTTCGCACTGATTTGCCAGAAAACCACAAATTGTGAGGAACAGACCAAAAGTATGAGCCAAGCATTCTGTAAAACTTTGGACAGTTGAGAACTATAGTTAACTCCTTGAATCACAAAACACACACACACACACACACACACACACACACACACACACACACACACACACACACACACACACACACACACACACACACACACACCATTAAGTATAACACAGTGAAGCTGCGATGCCTGTATGCCATTAAGCGACTTGCAGATATGAAAAGTAAGAATGTTGCCGTTAAGTAAACACACACACTGAAAGCTGACGTTAAGTAAAATAAAACACACAACATGCACATTAACTAAAATAAAAGTAACATGAGTGAAGCTGGGATGCTTGCATGCTAAATGACTTGCACATATGAAAAGCAAGTTTCTCTCACTTTTACCTGGAAGAGAGATGCCGTTAAGTAAAATAAAACACACACACTGAAAGCTTAACTGTAACACAGTGAAGCTGCTATGGATGCTAAGCTGCCATTAAGTTAAATAAAACACACACATTAAGTAAAATAAAAGCAACTTGAGTGAAGCTGCGATGCCTGTGTGCCGTTAAGTGACTTGCACATATGAAAAGTAATAAAGTTGCCGTTAAGTAAACACACACACTGAAAGCTGCCTGCACAGAAAGCTGCTGTTAAGTAAACACACACGCTGAAAGCTTAAGTATAACACAGTAAAGCTGCAATGCCTGCTAAGCTGCCCTAAGCTGCTAAGTAAAATAAAACACACAACACACGTAAAGTAAAATAAAAGTAACGAGTGAAGTTGTGATGCCTGCCTGCCATTAAGTGACTTGCACATGTGAAAAGTAAGTTTCTCTCACTTTTACCTGGAAGAGCCAAGCTGGGGAAGTAGTCTGCAAGTAAATTAATGAATGGAGCTGATGTCATCACACACGCCCTGCATGTGATGATGTCAGGAGTAAAAAAAATTAAAAATAAACCTCTGGGAAATTCAGAAAATAAAGGGGCCACTCGGGAATTCATGGCACACCAATATTTTGCCCTCAAAACCATGATTTACTGAGGAATTCTGTAAGGTTGAGAGGTATGAAGTGCTTACCTTGACCTGGCTAAGGCCTTTGACGCAATCCAACACTCAGGCATCATTGAAAAGCTAATACAACTTGGTGTTATTCCCTGTCTAATCAGATGGTTGGCCAACTGGCTTACAAATAGGACCTAGAAGGTCAAAATAGGCACCGCCACCTCCGACAGCAGACCTATCACTAGTGGTGTTCCCCAGGGATCTTTCCTGGGACCCCTGCTGTTTGGCATCTACTTCTCAGAGGTCCAGGCAAAGACCAAGGGCCTGTGGCTAACCAAGTTTGCAGAATACTGTAAGTTGGGTGCTGTCATTGACTCCCCAAATGACATTAACATACTACAAGAGGGTGCCAAAGTCATGGCCTTAAGTTAAATGCAAAAAAAATGTATTATCATACCATTCAGCAAAAAAATGGCCCCTAATGATTACCACATCAACAGCAACCCCCTAAGCACACAACCCGTCGTGATACATCTGGTTACTCAGGATGACAACAATCTCACATTCAACCATCATGTGGTAGCATTGGTCAGAAAAGCCTTTTACTTGGTTTATCTCATAAGTAAAGGGAATGCATCCAGAAAAAGGAGGTTATTACCTCTCTGTACTCCTCCCTCATCAGACCTATAATTGAGTATAACACCCTGTTTGGTATGTACCTGTCCAAACACCTGCACTAACTGGAAAGGCCACAGAAATACCTCACAAAGAGAATCCATGGCCTCCAACACCTATCCTATGTAGACAGGCTCAAATCACTATCACTTTACTTGGTATCATGCAGATTGCTCAGAGGTGATCTGTATCTCACCTACAAGACAATATCGGACCCTGTCCTATTACAGATGCTCCATATCTGTAAGTCTAACTCCTCGCGCATTATCCGCTCAATAGGCCTAAATCTAATATGCAATATCAACAAATCCTACTGGAGAGACAGGTTTGTCTCCCAGAGGCTTCCCTGTCTCTGGAATAGACTTCCCATGCATGTCAAACAAAGTTTCTCACTGACCCTCTTCAAACTCAACCTTGATGAGTGAGTGGGAAACCACAAATTTGTCCCAGGGGTTCTACCTTTGTCCCTCAATGACAGGGACAACAGGTGTTGACTGAGGTTTCTTTTTTGGGGATAAATGCTTGGCTATGCTTATAAGAGCCCCAGTGCCATTAGCCTAGTAACCTCTATGATCTTATGGTCCTATGAAAAGAGTTGCAATAGCAAAGTATAGGGCATCGTAAGCACTCTACCAGTTTCTGGAAAGTGACCCACTAGGTGGCACAAAGAAACTAAATCAGGCTGCAAAGCAAAGACAGAAAGCTAAAGAAGATAGTCAGACACCCTTCATAAGACATGTCAGCAACAACCTGCTTACCACTTCTCATGACATCATTAAGGGACAGGCTATGAGGACCTCACTTCTATCCTGTAATGACAAGGGGCCAGATTCATGATGGCTTGCACGGAGTCTAAAAGTAGAGTAAGACTCCATGCAGCCATCATGTCCGACGAGTGATCCAGGAACAGCCTGTAGGGGCGTGTAAGAGAGCTCCTAAAACGGCTCTTACATGGACAGGACTGGGACATGCAAATCACCTCAATTGCAGGCAAAAGGCATGCAAATGAGGTAGATTTGCGATTCAGGAAATCAGAAACTGTCTGAGTAAGAGCAGTGTTATTTGCAGAAATGTACTCAGTTGACAACCGAGTACCGTTCTGCAAATAGCAAAACGGAGCCGTGACAGCTCCAAATAAAGGTTGCATCCAGTGCAGGAAGCATGCCAATGGCCAAATAAATGGCCATTGGAAATGTTCCCTGATGCAAAATTAAAATATTTTTTTTTACGCCGATTTCCGATGTTTAAGCGTAGGGCAGCGCCACGCAAATGGGCTGTGCTCTAAAAACCAGAATACTAAAAATTATAACCCACAAATGTGGATTTTATAGAAATTGTTAATGTACAATGCAAGGGAATGGCAGGCTGAAGACAACATGGCCACCGAGTAGAGGTTGCTAAGGGGGGAAGCTCAGTCTAAGACATGTAACCAAGCATTAGTAGGCATTCCTATGTAAATGACTGTTAGGATAGTGAATCGCTAGTTTACATAGCAAATGAGCACAGTCAGTGGAGTGTAGGAGTAGGATATGGGGAATAACAGAGTAGAAGATAGGTGACATCACGAGGGGGGTATGTTCGAAAGAAGTGAAGCTCATTGGAGCAGAGTGGCATGTGTCCGCTGTCAGTTAGACATCATGGAAAGAGGTGTGTCAACAGGTAGGCTAGGGAAAGCCAAGAAATGGAAGGTGTATACCATGGATAACACCAAAGTTTCTTGCTGAGCGTGCAAGCATGCGTGTGAGCATGAGTGCGTGCATTTAAGCTGGAGTAAGCATGTATAAGGCTGTGTAAAGAGTTGTAAGCGCGTTTGCGCTGGTGTGCACATGTTTTAACCCAAATAAGCAACTTTTAGTCCGTGTAAGCATGTGTGCGTCTTTGTTGCTGTGCTCGTGTTTGTGCTTGTGTGCACGGCGCTCCCTCCTGAGGAAACAGAAAGGAAAAAGGAAGCACAACAAATAGTAGGAAGCTACCAGGGAGTACTAGCAGAGCTAGCAGGTGAAAGCAATCAGAATCAGGCAATTACACAGGCAGTACACTAGCCCAGCCCAGCCTAGCACTTAAAACTCTGCAAACAACAGTCCATTATGTTTCTCACAAGAGACACTGCAGTAAGCTAATAGAAGTGAAAACTGAAAAAAGCTTTACTGAGACAAATAAATGTTAGGGGCTGCCATTGCTGTTATAAGGCGACATATGCAACATGCTGAGGGTGGTGACAATGGAAATGCTGTTGGACAACCCACAGTGAGGAGACGGAGAAGAGTGCACAGGCCCAGGGTAACCTACCAGGGGCTACATGAACTGGAGATAGTGGAGCGCTATAGAGTGGACAGAGACCTCCTGCAGCAAATTGTTGAGCTGTGCAGGCCATGCCTCACACACAGAACAAACAGAGGGGAACCCATCCCAGTGGAAACCAAGGTATGTGTTGGCTTAAGAATATAAGCAACAGGTACCTTCCATTGACCAACTGGTGATATGATGGGGATATCACAGGCATCAGCATCCAGGGTACTACACCAGTTCCTGGATGCCATGTCAGCACATGTCGGTGATCATGTATATTTCCCCAATACCGCGGAGGTATTGTGGCATCTCTTCCAGCAAATAGCGGAATACCCTGAGGTAGTGGGTGCAATAGAGTGCACGCACATATGCATCAAAGCACCAGCCGGCGAGCGGGGTAGGGTCTATTTCAACTGCAAGGGCTTCCCCTTCATCAACTGCTAGGTCATGTGTGATGCCCAGGGCATAATACTGAATGTGTGTGCAGGCTGCCCTGGAAGCTACCATGATTCCCATATCTGGCATCTGACGCAGCTGTACCAGACATTTGCCAATGGGGACATCCCACATGGTCACCTAGTGAGGGATGCTGGCTATGCACTGGAGCCGTGGCTGATGACACCCATCAGAAACACACACACACCTGAACAGGAACGCCATAATGAGGCACACGCACAAACACGTAATGTAATAGAGTGTGTGTTTGGGCTGCTCAAGTCACGGTTCCAGTGCCTGAACACATCTGGTGGAGCCTTGCAGTACTCACCAACTACATGTACCCAAATCGGCATGGTATGTGCTATGCTACATAATATGATCCTGCAAAAACAGCTGCAGCAGGACCAGCATAGGCCTGGGCCAAATAGCCCCCCACCATTTCCAAGGCCATCACAGGCAGAGCGTGACTCGGAGGAGGAACAACCTGAGCCTGTCCCAGTAGGCAGAAGGAGGCGTACCCAGTATGCTTTGGCCTTGGCAAAGAGGCAATGCATAGCACATACACTGGCTCAGTAGGAACTCTGGAAATGATACCCCTCTCCGACTCGCACATAAAGTAAAAGGGATGCCTAAGTTGACACTACCTGCTTCCAAATATGTGCAGGGAGTGTAGTATGTGCATCTGACATAGGCAGCCCTGCAGCACTACCTAAGTCATGAATGCCATGTGTTAAGCAATATAAAGCAGTGCT
Source organism: Protopterus annectens (assembly GCF_019279795.1). Classification (NCBI taxonomy): domain Eukaryota; kingdom Metazoa; phylum Chordata; order Ceratodontiformes; family Protopteridae; genus Protopterus; species Protopterus annectens. The sequence continues at coordinate 1,253,579,458 of NC_056729.1, forward strand.
AAACAGTAGTTACCACCATGTAGTATATGCAAACAAAATTGCACACACCATCTAGCACAACTGTGGTCAATGTTCAGTAATATTGGGCAATGTCCAGCAATGTTGGTGAATATTGAGCAATGTCGGACAAGCCTGGTCTAAGTAGGGCATAGCTGAACAAAAGCCAACATGCTCATATTTGCTTAACAGGCCCTTAAGCAGTCTGGTCTGCTCAGTATGAAAATATAAAGCAGTGATGGGCCTCAAACCCAGGATACTGTGCATTATAGCCAAAGTACAGAACCACTAAACCATGACAGTATTGCAGTGGTCCACCTGTATGACGGAATGTTGATAAGTCTATGCAAAGTATTCCATGGAAACACTGCAGGCACAGCATAATCCTTGTTGAGTTATGACACAAAGGTGAGTCCTGCAGTGAGAGCAGAACCTGACTTCCAACACACACAGTATAAATGTTAATATTGGTCATCTTCGCACACATCAGCAAATGTAGTGGACCTCAGATAGCAACATACTCACACTGGGCATGCTCACATACTTGAATAAATGAGACAAATGTCAGGAAACAAAACATGTAATGTCAGAACTGGGCATGCTCACACACTTAGGCTATGTCTGAGTACAGCAGTGGGCCACGCATATCTGGCAGTTGCATGTGTTAACTCAGCAACCTGTCACTATACAGCAATCCGCCCTATGCACGCAGTTATATGACAACAGACACATCTATAATATAGTGGAACCCTGACATAATCACATATGTTCTGCAGATACTGAAGTTCTTCATGGAAACTGGTAAAGCAAATATGATAAAGACCTGCAAACAGTATTAGCAATAAACATTGTGCATCATGAACATAAGCATAGGTTCAGAGGTCGATACTAGGCTATCTGCCCTAGGGCATGTACAAACCTAGCCAGAGTGTGTTTGGCATTCGCAACCCTGTCACATTACTACACTGTGTGTGTGAATAGTAGGTCACACATGATAGCCCATGTACATTTATGCTAGTGTGCCTCTGTCTAGCAGGGACACAGAGGATATTCCAGGGGTAAATATACAATCACCCATACAGTCATCAAGATGTCTCCAGTAGGTGGTCAGTGGGTGGCTCTGCCTATGTGAAACTGGGATTACATTCTGTAGTGAGTGGAGCCTCTGGGATAAGAATCTGTCCCTCCACAATGTCCTATTAACACCTGTGCTGAGATATACGTCCCTGCAGTGTGTAGCTCCAAGGGAGTTGGATATCCTGAGGTGGAGCATGTCCAGTAATACTGGTTTGGGTATAGCTGTAAACAACAGGCACACATCATATCTGAGTAGGTGGTAAGTGACTGAGTAGAGCTGGAGTTACTGCATCTGAACTATACAGGGCATCTGTGTGAGTCCCTAGATCTGCTTGGTGAGGACCGTCTGTGGCCAGTACAGTTGCTGCAGGTGTCAGGTAAGGTATACCCCAAATGTGGCATTGTAAACAAGCATGGATGTGATGAGTATAGGGGCACAATGACCTCACTCGATCTAGATGTGAAACCATATGGGATAAGGAGGCACACATAGCAGGTGTGTCCAACCACTTTGGCAATGTGAATGTTAAAGGCTACAGTACGAACAAGTGCTGTCCCCAAACCCCTAACAACCCCCACCGTATGTAATGGAGTACTACCTATGTGGTAATGTGTGGGTATGTTGTTACTCCCAAAGGGGATGACTATGAAACTAATGGCATTAAGCTGTAGGCCATGGCTCAGGCACCACTCATCCATCTCTGTGAGACCCTGATTGAGTATGCATGTGACAGCTGGAGAGTTGATAATGTCACCCAGTTTGTAGTCAAGAGTAAACATGATCAGCCATATTCCTCCCATGATAGCCTGTATGTAAGACAAATATATACTGAACAAGAGAGATCCCAGGACCAAGCTGTGTGTGATGCCATGTGTAACTGGTGTATAGTCAGACATGGCACCTGCAATCCTCACCATGTGGGTGCTATCCCTGATCTAGGTATTAATCCATTGTGTGAGATATGTGTTCAAATTGACACTGGTGAGCCTATGCATAATTGCCCAGTGGGTTATTGTGTTGAATGGTTTTGCAAGGTTCAGGTAGGCTGTATGGATAGCCGTCCCTATGTCGATGGACCTGTTAGCCATTTAAAGAATACCTACATGTTCAAGAGGCAAGATCTGCCCACAACAATGCTGAAATGAGTAGGACACAGTGTCTGTATGTTCCCGATGTCTATGTGTAGGAGTCCTATGACAATATGCTCCATAGCTTTGCAGAACAGGCCACATAGGCTTATAGGGCAATATTGTCTGTGGTCAGTTGGGGCACCAACTCTGTGGAGCAGGACCACGGTTGCAGTACGCCATTCCTTGGGTACATATCCTGTGGTAACTCTGATATTGAACAGCGATGCAATGTGAGGGTTGCTTTTGTCATGATGCTCGTGTATGATGCAGGCTGGGACACCATCTGGTCACATTGATACTGTGATGTACGCTGTGGGGAGGGCAGCACTCACCTGTTACTGTGTGATGTCAGGGAGGTTATACTCTGTTGGGATGGATAGTTGCTCCCTAGGGGGGATGGGTGGGAGACATCTGCACTGAACCTGTTTGCCAGGATGTAGGCAATGTCAGTGGGTTCAGGGTAGGTTTAGTCAGTATGCAGTAACTCACAGCATATCAGTGAGTGTCCACCCAGGTTCCTGACATAACTGAAGAAGGCCGTGTGATGGTCCTACGTGTCAGGTGCAATTGTCTGGTAGAAGCGCCCCTTAGAAAAGTCCATGAGTGATTGTAGCTGTCTGCTAGTACAGATCACAGATGCCTTCCCTGTCTGGGATTGTGCTCTATCATGTAGTAGCGTCCTCTTGATGTTGTACAGCTTATTAATGGCTGGGGTCTACCAGACAGGTCCCCTGCCATTGTAGTAGTGGGTCTTGTTGTTATTTCGGAGAGCACAATCCATGCGGTCCACTAGGTGTCCATAGAATGCGTATGTAAAGGATGCAGTAGTGTGAGCCATATATGCCACTGTCTCAGGATCTCTGAAGGATACCACCTTGCTTCGATGAAGTGAGATGTTGGCTCATGAGAAGTTCACCAAGATTACCCAGGATGGGTGTGTGGAGGGTATATGTATGTCCTGTGAGATACATGTATGTTCTGACCTTACCAATGAGGGGTATATTGCTGGTGTGGAACATAGAGTCCCCATGTTGGTGATGAGCAGGTCCAATATGTATTCCCCCTTGTGGCTGTGCTGACTGGTTGTGCCAAAGCATATGAGTCCACAAATTGTAGTGACTGTTGGGTGAGGTTGTTGGTGCTTGAGTAGTATCCCCAGTCAATATGTTTGTATATGAAGTGTATATGAAGTCACACAATATAATGGTGTCTGTGGAGACCTGCATATTCTCCATAGTTCCCACAAAAGCCTAGTGTGGTTCCTGAGTTTGGGAGTGTGTTCTGTAGTAGGCAACAAACTGAAAGGCAGTATTGCACAATTGTAGTTGTCTATGTATGGTCTGTGATGCTTTGTGCAGTGCTACTAACCTGGATGTGTGTGTATCTGTGATGTATATGGATACTCCCCCTAATTGTGTTGCCTGTTCCAAGTCTTGTTGTCAGACAGCATGGTATGGAACACAACCTGGTAGTGCTGGTGTGCATAAGCAAGCCTGAACCAGGTGTCTGTCAGTGCACAGATATTGCTCTCCTCCATACTGAGGAGACTGATGAGTCTTTGAAAGGAGTGCACTTTTTGGAGACTGGGAAAACACACTAGAAGATGTACATTCCTCTTTGGAAAGACTGATGATGTCACCATCCTAGAAATACAGCAGGAGAAGGGAAACCAGCCACTTAAGCAAATAGCACGCTGTGTTAATGTGTTACTCACTAGTATCATAACATTGTTAGGTAGGGGTTTGAATCCTGCAAATACTGCCTGCATGTGTGTCACTGTTGGTCAACAGAGTGTGGGTTTTGCTTTTACTATGGTATGACATAGTATGATGACAACAGTAAGTGCATTGCAGACATCAGGTATCTGCATGGCAAATATATGTGTGTACATGTCCCCTCAATCAGTACATAGGTGTGAAGCCTGCATACTACATGAATACATCTGTTTCCATTGACAGGTTGTGCCGCTGCTACTCAGATCGTAGGTCACATATGCATGTATGTGACATGGCCATCCACTGTCGTGTTCTGTGGCACACACACCCATGACAGTTACTGAAGAGTAGTGTGAGTGAGGTTATATGGCTGGGTTATATGTCAGACATGGTCATACACAACAAAGTCTGCCAAGAATGGACAGTCTGTATAGGTGTATGACTGCCTTGTGGATATGCATTCAGGCCTCTAATGTCTGTGATACACCTTGGGACTCCACAATACCTATGGATATGTGGATACGAAGGGACACATGACATAACATGGGTCTGTATGTACACAATGGTACCCGACATACATGTTGAGGGCTACCACCGGTGTGGTACTGACGGGATACTATGTATAGTACATGAGGATGACTATGCCATAGTTGGCTTACTGCTATACAACATGTATCACACAACAGGTATCTGTCTGTATGATACCCTTGTGTAGGATATGCGTCCCATTCAGGGAATGCATTGTATGCCATTCCATGCATTCCCAGAGTTGGATGGACACATCCCTAGTGTGTCTGCATGTACCTAAGGGGGCTATATGACAGACAGGTGTGATCACAGTAATGGGTGGCTGTCATCACCACTGGTAATTGTTATAGTGCAGCACCGGAAGGATCCAATTGATACTGGGTTCCCCACTACTGTGTGTCAATTGTCAGGACATCATCCAATGATTGCTTATAGTCATACTGTTGAGGTTGTGTATACTACCAGACTGCAAATCATTGACTGATATTAACAGTATCACCCGCAGCATAGTGTCAACCCATGTCATATACATGTCTACCCATGTTAGCACATAACTGTAGTAGAATGCATACTGGCCATTGATAGATGCAATGGGATGTTAATAATGTGTGCGACAGGGTATGTCACATGTCCCATGTGTCCACTATGCATGTACATCCAGACAGTGTGCATCCACCATGTTCACAGATGTACACTTGCTAATCTGTACTGCAAACATCACACACGTACTGTCCACTCGCTAACACATGCTGGCAACATATCACACATCAGCCAAGTGGCACATGGGTGGATAATACATACTCAGACCTAACAGTGGTGTAAACAATGCTACATTGACAAACAGAGCTTTGATGCATAATGTCTGCTCAGATATACCTACAAGGATGTAGTTAGACTTCCATGTTGACAACTCGCTATTATTGCTACACTGCTATAGTGTCACCCTGTGCATCAGCACCATGTTAGCCTGTCCATCTGTTGATAATGCAGATGACAGGAGGCGGCACAGGTATCATCATATGCACAGGGCGTTTTGTTGTTTGCCAGAGCCTGACATTGACCCATCCAATCGACATGTCTGTGTGTGTATGTGTGTGTGTGTGTGTGTGTGTGTGTGTGTGTGTGTGTGTGTGTGTGTGTGTGTGTGTGTGTGTGTGTGTGTGTGTGTGTGTGTGTGTGTGTGTGTGTGTGTGTGTGTGTGTGTGTGTGTGTGTGTGTGTGTGTGTGTGGGACAACAGTACAGCATGGGCCAATGTTGATGTAATGTGTGTGTGCATGTGTGAGCCCTAGTTGTTTGCTTAATGTGTGTGTGTCTGCATGCACACAGCTCCACCATGTGGCTGCCATATACATTGGTTTGTGGGACAGCCACAGACTGTACCTGCTTGGCTGTACAGATCACTGTCTCCGGCCACAGACACAGTACCTGTGCCTGGCAGGGGTGCTACGGATGGTATCGGATACCAACTCTGACTGGGTAGTGTCATCAGAGGCAGAGGTATGATGACTGGACCCATGTCCCTGCTGGGACTGGCCAGAGCCACGTGCACATGATCTACTGGGATGGACAATGGACAGGCCAGCCCCAGCATTGCTGGGGCTGGTACTGCCACTACGGGAGTAGCTGTGAGCTGTGGGCCATCCACGACCACTGCCAGCTGTTGCTGTTGCTGGCATGTGTCTGCGTCGACGTTGCAACCATCCCGCACGGTCCTGGCTTGAGGAAGACATGTTGTGGAGGGCATCTATTGTCTCCACCCAACGTCTATCAATGACCTTGGTGTATGTCCGGATGGCACTGGCGAGGTCACGGATGCTGTCATTGATAGCGTGTTATGTGCCCTCTGCACCCTAAGTCCCTGCCTGGTGTACCGTTCCATATGTGCCTGAGCCTGCATTACAGCCCAGAACATAGTGGTCATAGTAAGACCTGTGAGGGCACGCCTGCCAGGGGCAATACATCCAGTGATGCTCCCCTGAGAACCCCTGGACCTCCGCCTATGTAGTACCATTGCGGGTCTATGGCTATGGCTGCTGTGAGGGGATGCACGTGCCATGGGTACCACACTCTCCTGGTCAATGTCAACTATATGCTGTCCCTCCCCTATGGCCATTGGTGGTGACGGATGTAATGGCAGTATGAGTGTGCGCATAGATGGGGTTGAACGCTGGGTACTGTTGATTGGTGGACCAACGACAGACCCTGTCAAATCTCCCTGTGCCAAAATACATATTTCATCATCACCACTATCTGTGGCAGTGGCTTCAGGTTGCCTGCTGCTTTCGCCAAGCCCTACCTCAGCACCTGTGAGAGGAAGACAGGAAACACACGTTACGGTCTGCACATGCACACATGAACACATGCACACATGCACACATGCACACATGCACACATGCACACATGCACACATGCACACAGGAACACATGCACACAGGAAAACATGCACAAAGGAACACATGCACACTCCTCACTACAGCAGATACACACACACAACAGAAATACAAATTATACTCAATACTGGTTGAAGGTGGGTGACAGTATCACAAGGCAAACAGTCACGCACACATGTCAGCATGCAGAATAAGTGTTGCTCAAGTCCATGCAGTGTGAGTGTAGACAGCCATAGTTGCTGACAGTGTACATGGCTGTGATGCATGTGTGTACATGTTCAGTGATTGCCTACACCCTGGAACACAATGTGTACAAGGACACAACATTTCTGTGCAAGTATTATAAGCTCTGCAATGTCCTGTGCACCATCACACACAGGTATAAATACCATGGCTGCGTGTGTTATCTGTGTGTCACATGGATTTCCATGTCTGATTGCAGTGTCTGAGTCTGTAGCAGATAATTGTGGACACAGGTATAGCACATGCATGCTATGTACACACACGGGATGGGTGGTGCATGTATACATGATGGGATACCAATCCAAGACATGGCCATTGTAACAGTATGGGGTGTAGTACCATTAGCCATCATCATCATGCATCATGTGGTCACTCAAGGCCACTAAAGTGTGCTAGACCACTGCCTAGCAATCTGTACCTGAACCACAGTGCTGTGGCTAAGTTCACAATTACACAACCACGTTGCACAAGGGTGTGTGAGGTGTCCAATGGGGAGCATTGCCTAACATAACTGTGTTATGTGTTGAGGAGTGTTGCACAGCCCCATGGTAGGCCCCTACCCCTCAGGTATGGTATGTGTGGTGTGTGGATGACATGTGGGATACTGAAGTGTGACCTGCCAGCGGGTGTCCGGTTACACTATGTGTAGCATGTTGAGGTGTACTGCGTATAACAAACGTGTTATGTTGTGGACATGTGTGTCAACTATGCCTATCCAATGTGCAGTACAGTGTTACCACATTTGTGTCTGATGCTCTGTGCATTGCATGTGAATGAGGCAGCTACTAACATTACTGAGATGTTTCACGTCTCACAGCAAACATGCACAGCATGCATTATGCATAGGTGTGTTATGTGTACGTGGCCTACACCTCACCAATGACATGCACAGTTCAATACTAAGTTTAAAGTGTTAACACACTCACCAGCATGTAACGTCTGCCCTGCTGTCACACCAGAGGGACCTGCAAGAATATGACACAGTTTGTCAGTGGCCACATCTGTGGCATTGCTACTGTGAGTGTGCTAAACTACAGTAGAACAACAGGCATAGGTGTACAGATACTATTCAAATGATCAGTATTGCAGACAATAGGCAGCACAACTGCTAAACACAGTACACATCTCACACATGCATAATCTAACAATACAGGTAACAGTAGTCTACAGCTAGGGCATGTTACCTGCATGCTCCATGTCACTATGCTGGGTGACTCCGGCCTCCATGATGACACATGTGTGATGTTGTTGTTGCTGTAGGCCAGGGGCCACCACACTTAGCAGCAGTTCCTCCACTCTGGTGAGGGGGGGATGTACGCCACCCCACCACCTGTGGCAAGCTGTTGTCTGTGGATATCAGACGCACGCCGCTGGACATGTCTGATTAAATCACTGCAGTGATGGCGTACCTGCTCATATGTCCAGTTATGCATGCCTATGTCACTTACCCAACAAAGAAGTTCTTGCCACAGTGCAGTATGCTCCTGCTGGTGCTGGCTGGCCCTTGAAAACAGCAGGGTATAGTGCTGTACCAGGCTGTGGTGGATTTCCTGTTCCTCTGCAGCTGTGTAGCAGGGGTTCCTGTGATGAGCCATTAGCCTGGAAGACAAGTAAACGATATGTGTGAGCAAGTCATGTGGCACACTTAACATTATACAGTACAGATATCAGTTAACTGCCATATATAGCATCTGTTCGTCTGCCAGAGGAATATCTGTGAATCTCAAAGGGGAGGCTACTGTCCACCTGTGTCCCATGTTCCCTTCTGACACCTTCAGTGTTAGTCAGGCAACCACCTATCTGGTAGTTAGTGGGTAAAGTGTTTTGGAATGGGGTATGGCACTGCAGTATCAACACTGGTGTTCAGTCCATGCCTTGGTCACCAGGCACCTGTTGCAATACGTCTGACCCTGGGTCTCCCTCTCTCACTATATACATATATATATATATATATATATATATATATATATATATATATATATATATATATATATATATATATATATATATATATATATATATATATAAATATTTATATACATATACATTTATATATCACTCTATATATATACATATCTATATATATCTCTATATACATATATATATATATATATATATATATATATATATATATATATATATATATATATATATATATATATATAAATATCCATATATATCTGTATATATCTATATATCTCTCTATATATCTTTATATGTATATATCTATATATATCTATATATGTATATATCTATATATCTACATATCTATATATCTATATATATCTATATATGTATATATGCATATATATATATATATATATATATATATATATATATATATATATATACACACACACACACACACACACACACACACACACACACACACACACACACACACACACATATATATATATATATATATATATACACATACTTGTAAACAGCCACTGCTGTACATATACATGCACATATATGCAGATATACTGGCCACCTTTCATGGTGGGAATATCAATTATGGAACAGTTGTGAGACATACGATTATGTAATAATATTGCACAGTGTTGTGCAGAATGCATTTCACTATCCTCAGGCCGTATAGCCATAGCAGACCTCACTGGCTGTAACTCAGTCCCACAGCATTTAACCACCACATGACATATACCTGCACTGCTTGCTGTTTTCAGTGCCATACACTACAACCTACATAGATATGTGCACATGGCAACCTTCAAATACATATATATGTCCAGACTGCACTAACAGTTGCAGTATGTCCCTTGCCCTATGCACATCTGCATATACATATAGATACGGACTTCTAACACATAAGGAGTATTCACAGAATCTAGAGTACCCTTCAGACACATCACTTGGATGCCAGCAAATACATCTGTGTTACATACCTTACCTTTGTATGTCTCACCTCAGTCTATTGTACCTGTTGATATTTTTTTATTTTTATTTATTTAGGTCAGTGTCCTCCACTGCTTCTGTTTGTTTTAATTTTTGTTTTGGTTGGTCGGTGTCTCCAACCACCTCTGTTTTTTGTTTTTTTGGTTTGGTCTCTCCATCTGTTTGTCTGTCTGTCTCTCTCTCTCTCACTTGCTCTCTCTCTCTCTCTCTCCAGTTGCTGCAATGATATTATTGCATGCGTGGACAGCAGGTACAAGCTGCTTTTGTAGGTATCTGCACATGATGGCCTCTGCACCCATTGGTGCCCACCATTTAGTAATTGCATGCAGCCTGCTGTGTGGTAATTGCAGTTCTCAGTGTGATTTCAGGACACTGCTATAAAATGATAGGTTAGGTAGGCATAGGCCTTTCAGTTTTGCAAGGTGGGGACCATGCTTGTTTGCTGTGAACACTGTTGTGTCAGTCAGAAGGTTGGTATATGTCTCATATCTGAAGCTGGGTTGTAGCCAGTGAAATGCATGTTGTACTAAAACCTGACTGTTGCTTCTTCATGTACACTCTTCTCAGTGTGTAAGTTTACTCACACCTCCTAATGCTAACACTGGATACATGGGAGTATGTACTTTCTTTTGGAATTAGGGAATTAACTGGCATACAACAGTAGTTATTGCAATGTATTCCTATGGCTTTCCTATTTTTCCTTTACATCCAGTCCTTGTAATGCATGTCATATTTCTTTATTGCAATGTATTCCTATGGCTTTCCTATTTTCCCTTTACATGCACTCCTTGTAATGCATGTTATATTTCTTTCAGCACCAAGTTATTGTGTATATGCTGTGGCTTAGGGGTACATCATGCAGACTGGTGAGTCCAAGGTGTGGAGTTTGAGACTGACAAGGGTATTTTATTTTGCTGCTGAGCAATACAAGGGCCTTGTCATACAGAGTGACAAAGGCACTTTAAAGCAGTTGTAAGTGAGTTGGCGCGGGTTTGCGCGATGCTTACCGATGCTAAGCAACACTTAGCTCAGCTTAGTGTATTTTAGCAATACTAAGCTAAGCTTAGCTGAGCTCATTTTATGTTAATAATAGTAAGCTAAGCGTGGCGGAGCTTATCATATCTTAGCAATGCTAACCGAGGTGCACACATGCACACACTGGTGCAAACCCGCTTACTACTGTTTACAAGTGCTCACTCCCGCTAACCCCCGCACTCATATCTTTGACAGGAAAGTAAATGGGGAGATAGGAATGTGGTGATAAAGGGTGCTCAGAGAGGGGAAGACAGTAGAGAAACTAGCTTGGGATGTACACTATGGGTGTGGAGAAGGTCCATAGCTGCCCATTTCTTTACCAGCAACAGCTGTGCATATGCAATATATTATGTGGGATATTTGAAACCTTCCCCCCTGAGAGAGTGGTGAGGACATCTAAGTATGTTGTACTACCAATTATGAATATCAGGCACATGCACTGTTTGTGAACTGCTATACTGTCATTTGTACGTTACTCACATCTGAACGGTTTGTGGTTTGTGTTGGCATTAGCACAGTCTGCTCAGGATGACTGGACATATTTCTGTACTGTGTATGCCTACCTACACCCTTGGTTGTGCCTGACTACACGGGTATATAGTACCTTTGGGTAGGGGTGCAGAACTGCAGTGTGCATTATTTATTATTGTGTGATATTTATCTTACTGAACATGCAGAGTTGCTGTGTACCTGTAAGTCTATGAAGGCTTGCAGTCTGTCTGAGTAGCTCCCAACTGTGGACATGTCCAGATGGTAGACAGAGATCAGCCTAGTATTCTTTGACTGTGCACCACAGCAGTCTTTTCAGCACCTGAACAATGGCATTGCCACAGGTGGTTGCTAGCAGTACATGGCTACATCCTTTGCTATTTCTGTGTTGTACGTCTACATAAGTGCATGCTTGTGGGATTCATTCTACAACTATTTGCAGAGTGTGTAACAGCAGACAAGCTGATATGCCTGTGTGTTTCTGGCTCTTCCAGGCCTCAGATACTCTCATATATATATTTGAACAGCTACAGGGAAAGGTACATATAACTGGGATACACCTGTCATATAGTTCAGACATTTTGCAGTTCAGACTTTGGGTGATTCAGAGCATTTCTATTACTACACCTTTTCTGATGTGCAAGCGGTGTCTACTCTCACTTATTGACATTTGTTATTAAGTGAGATTCAACACCTTTCTGCCTACTGTTAGTACATTTCACAGGGAGTCAGAGGGGCACAGCTAACATTTGTTTACAAATCAGGGTCATCACTGTAGGGCAGTCACTGTTGGGAGGTCTGGCCTGTGACTTCTGCAAATATGCCAGTGTTTATCCTGCCCTGATACTGTGTGGGGTTTGTAAGCTGCTACTGTAACCTTATTCCCTGCTAGCATGGCTGATTCTCTTTTCACAGTCATGTCATGTCATGCAATTCAGCAACACCTGCTGGTTAAGGCCCACAGTACAAGATTTGTGTTATGGCATTTCTATTTTCCCTTTACATTCCCTCATAGTAATGCATGATATATTTATTACAGCAACAAGTTATTGTATATCTGCTGTGGCTCAGTGGTAATTTATGCAGTCTAGTGTGTTCAAGGTCCGGGGTACGAGACTGACAGGGGTATTTTATTTTGCTGATGAGCAGACTACAGGCCTTGTCTTACAGAGTGACTAAGGCACTTTTAAGCAGTTGTAAGTGGGTTTGTGTGAGTTTGCATGATGCTTAGCTATGCTTATCTACGCTTAGCTAAGCGCACACAAGTGCATACCCGCTGACTACTGCTTAAAAGTGCTTACTCACGCTAAAACCCATGCTAATTTCTTTTAAAGAAAAGAAAATGGGGAAATAGGAAAGTGGTGAAAAAGGGGGCACAAAGAGGGTAGGACAGTAGGAAAACAAGCTCAGGATGTGCAGGAAGGATGTAGGGAAGGCCCATAGCTGCCTAATTCTTTACCAGCAACAGCTGTGCATATGTTAGAAATTTAGAGAGAAATTTGAAACCTTCCACCCCTGAGAGAGGAGTGAGGACAACAAAGTATGTTGTACAGCCAATTGTATTTATCAGTTTACATGTCCAGCAGACATGTGTGCGAAATGGGCAGCTATGTATGGGGCGTAATTTTTTTGCGGGCACAGATTGCCTTTTTTTTTTAGGTAGGAGTGGAATGTGAGGTAAAGGAAGTAGGAATATTGAAGGAGGTGGGTTGGGGAGGTTAACAGACAAGACAAACAAGACGCATACAGGGGCGGAGTATGACACATGTGGTGGGTACACATAATTGATGGGGACGGATGCTTGGATATCGCAAGCCCATGAGCCCACAGATGGCAACAGTGGAACTGAGATCCTCACTCATGGGCAGTTACCACTGTGCCTTCACAGCCCAGGCCGAGGCTGTGCTGGGGGCTGGATAGGAGGAGCAGGCACACCCGTGAGTTGCACCACTCTCGCCACAAGCTGGCGTAGGGGATCAGTCACGGAATGCCTGATCTCACTACGCACCACAGCCTGGACCCTTTGGAGGGTGAGTGGAGGCACTCCTCCGGCCATGCTTGCAGAGGGGGGGGTGAGCCCCATCCCCTGCAGCGCTTCCACCCGGAGGTGGCACAGGGCCACCAGAGGAGGAGGTCCTGGGCTGGGCACTGGTACCAGGTGCAATCGCCAGCTGAGGTGGGAGAGGTGGGTCCGCTGGGACCCGCCTTCCCTGTTGTCCTATGTTTAGCAGTATTTAATGGCATTTTGGGTTAGTAACAAACAACACCATTCCAAATTAGTTGTAACAGCATGCATTAGTATTCCCATTAACCAAACACACATGAATTCCAAATGTTGAACAGCAAGCATAACACATGCATATTTAGAACAACAGTGGACATTCCAACAGCATGCAGGGTTGATTGGTGGCAACGGGCCATCAGGTTTGGATATGTGAACAGGGCACATGCATCAACGTACATGCAGATATGTATAAACCAACAGGACAAATGTCCATATGAATTAATTGTGAATAGACATACCCAGTTTGGTGTGGAATGGCATAATTTGTGAACATAACACAGAATGGTAAAATATTACATTAACAACTTAAAATACCTATACGTATACTGTACATTCCTACTAGCTGCAGATATATATCCCCTACATGTATTAGTACAGTTCCCTGTATGTAACCTTAGAAATGTTGGTGATGGAGATGTTACTGCTACATTAATATACATACCATTTGTATTCATATATGTTCACATCTGGCTGTGTTCAGGTAAAGTATCCTGCTACATTTGAATAGTTACGCACAGTTCTAGCAACACACTGACATTTGTGGGATCACAAGCACAAGCTGCTCATGTACCGGATTAATATGTACATACTATACATGAAACAGTTGAGGACTATAAATATTCCTCTGAGATACTGGCATTCCCATCAGCCAGTTTATATGGGCCTAGACAACTGTGGATGTTCAGCATTTCATACATCCATACTATCTCCATAATGCAAGGGTACAGCAACATATCCAAATTGTGGGATGGACACAGTCCAGGTTCTGTACTTTATTAAAGACATTTCACTCTTTGGTTGTGGCTGTCTCATTCATTTCATTATGTAGTGCATGCAGTATACCTTTATTCCAGACTTCTTACACCTTTATTGGTAGCTTCAAACTCTTTCTCACACTCTCTCACTTATTTTATATTTGCATTTCAGGATGATACTTAATTCCAGGCTTTATTAACATTTATTATTGGCTTACAACAATCCTTTCCAGCTGACTCACTTATTTCCTATGACAGTATATACAAGGATGTATTCAAGACTTGTCTGTCCTTTATTGATGGATTAGAACACTCATTTTCATGCTGAAGCAGTTATCTGATATTAAAATACAGGTGGAAACTCTATTTGACACTTGTTTACTCTTTATTAATGGATTACAATACTCTTTTTCAGGCTGCATCACTTATCTGATCTTAGAATACTAACAGAAGCTTTATTCTAAGCTGATTTGACCTTTATCACTGGGTTACACCACTGAACTCTTTTACAGGCTGTCTCACTTATATTCTATAATAATACCAGCTGAATAATTACTAACCTGCCTGGTGGCACAGCCTTAACAGCCTATCAGCATAGGCTTGCCGATTCAGGGAATGAACACCTGCAGCTGTAATATAAATGAAGGGATATTGGAACATACATATCCATACTATAGTCTAGGATAGCATTTCTTACATACTTAATTACATGGATACTTACTCAGTAGTGGGGCATTGGGCATATGACGGGCCTCCTGGATCCATCAGTTCAGTTGGTCCTCCTTTTGACGTTTCAGGTCCGCATGGTGGTGACGGACATGCTCACCAGTCCTGAGAATGCCTGTGGCACTGGTAATATCATGTGCCAACTGGTTCCATGCCTCTGACTTGTACGCTCCCCATTGAACCTGGCCCTGCATGAGTTGGCCTTCATGTTGGTGGACTAGGAGCCAAACCATATATTTAGACTCCTCAATGCCCCACCTTTGCGCTCTAAAGCGATTACCTTCTCCAACGCCAGCCATCCTGACTGCAAGTGGGTACCACAATCAGTTATGGCGAGTATTCCCACCTATGGGACTTAAATATGCCACATTTCCTGCACTTTTTTGTGATTGGCCATTTTTGAGAATTCTACGCTGACTGCAGACCTGCTTAGTAATGGTTAATCTACCATTTATATGTATATATACGCGAATAGTGGCTGCTTCTCCTAAGCTGTCATGGCTTAGTGGTTCTATGCTTTGATTATAATGCACAGGGTCCTGGGTTCAAACCTTGTTACTCTTTTATTTTAATACTGTCTAGACAGGCTAGGGGGTGTGGCTGTGTTTAAGCAACCTAGCTCTACGTTGCTCCACGGTGCCCTGGTTGGTGCGGCATGCACGTCCGCGCAAACACATTGTGCTGGGTAAAGCGCTCTTAAACTTTGGGCAACTCTATTGCGCTGGGTAAAGCACTATTAAACTATGGGCACCTCTGCTTAGCTGGGTAAAGTGCTATTAAACTATGGGCACCACTGTTTAGCTGAGTAAAGCGCTATTAAACTATGGGCACCTCTGTTTAGCTGGGTAAAGTGCTATTAAACTATGGGCACCTCTGTTTACCTGGGTACAGCACTGCTTAACAGTAGGCTATTATATATCTGGGTCCTTTAAAAATATATATTTTGTTCACTGATACATTGGCCATTTCACTGCTTTTAATTAAATTTTAATCATATATGTCTGGTATTATTTCAAATTTTGATTTAAAACATAAATAAGAAGGGGAGTGGTGGGACTCAAACCGTGAATGCCTCCTCTTTGTGCATACACTCTACCATTACGCTATTGCAATTTGGATTAATTTGCATAAGTAGTTCTTATATGCTCTTCAATATCACAATTGCTAACTGTGGTTAAGCAATGGGCACACCCGCGCAAACAAGTGCAAATATGGGCAGCTATATCGTGGATTTAAAAAAAATATTTATTTGTTACGTTTTATAACTGTGATGGGGGTTTACAGCATCAAGGAGTGCGGTGTTGGGTGCAAGTACATTTGAGCGAACTCGCTCTTGTCTGTTGACACTATGCTTTTTAAAACCTTGCAGGGCGCGGACTTTTATACTGCTCGGCAGTCGGACATGCCCCCTGCTTGCCTACTCAGTCCGTGTAAGAATTACGGATGAGTCAGCGTGCCCTCATGAATATTCATGGCATGCTGATGTCATACCGTTCAACTGCAGCCTCCGAATAAGCCATATTAAGTCTTACACGGAGGTTTCGTGAATCCGGCCCAAGGACTTTCAGGATGGACTATGCCGTCTGTGGGATGACTTTAAGGGTAGAGGGTATGGGCCTGTGGAAATTGATAAGGCATATAGTGTAGTAAATAAGGAAAGACGAGGGGGGGGCCAAGCCCTATTTCTCACAACGAAATGATGCAGCTAAGTATGCTGAAAGTAGATCTGTGAAATTGCCCATGGTTATTACCTATACAACAGAGGTGAATAGAATTAGGGAAGTGGTCAGAAGTAACTGGCACATTTTACACACTGACGAGAAGGTAAAAGGGCTGGTAGACCAGCAACCTGTTTTCGTGTATAAAAATAAGAATCTTAAACAGTGTTTATGTTATCCTAGATTATATAGGGTTAAGGCAATGGGGTACATGTAAATGTCAGGAGTGTGCATATTGTGACTATATTTATCAGTCAATGTACTTTAAGCATCCAGAAACAGACCATTTATGGAAACTTAGGGTTTCAGAAGACTGTAATACACAGAATGTTATTTATGTCAGCACACCGTGTTTCATGTTTCGAATTTTATATAGGCAAAACCAACTGGAAACTGAAAGAGAGAGTGAGGGATCATTTGTATTGCATGAGAAGAGGGAATGATTGTAGTGCTTTAGCAAAACACACACTAACAAATGGCAACACATACATTTGTATTCCAAGTTTTACAGGTTGTGAATGTGAGTATGAGGGGGGGATTTAGTAAATATGACTGAAAATGCAGAATTACAGTGGATTTTAAGGTTAGGAGCACACAGGGGAATGGGTCTGAATAACCATGTACCCCTAAAACTAGTATTAAAAGCAAAGTAGATAAACATGCTATTCTGCATCTTGGTATTTTTACTATTATTTTTATGTGCAGTTTTTAGACACTGTCGCTTTAAAAGCAGATGCTATGTGGATCAATTAGGATTCTGCATTGTTGTGCTAATTGATACTGAAATCTAGTATAAAAGAAGTTCATTTGCTTTACTTTTTTGTCTGATGCAGCGGTGGTGAACACTGCACTGCGAAAGCGCTAACTTTTAATAAAACTTGTGGATTTTACAACTGTTGAGCCTTGCCTTTCTGCCTGTTACCAGCTGTGCTTTTACTTGGAAAACTGCATTAAGAATTAAAAATGACTTTAACTGTTTCATCATCTATAAAACAAGGGAGCTAGTCTTGTTTATCAACCTTCTGAAGCCCATTGTTTCTCCTATGCTTTGACACGTAGGTATACTTTAATCTACAGGTAGACCGTATGGTGGAGTCTGATACTCCATTTCATGACTGTTTTATTTTATTTGATAACTGGTTAGATAGGCTGGTCTGGGGACCCATTTCAGCCACGACCTGGACCATAAGCCTGAAAAATCTGAAGTGTACATTTCAGCATTATTTACAGAGTACTAATTTACAGATCAAAAAAATAAAAGTACAAAGCTAGGTGCAGGTTAAAGACAGAGCAGAATTTTTAACTCTCTGGGTGGAACAACAAGACACAGTATTCAGATTAGATGATGGCCTGTAAATAGTTCAAAAACATTTGTAGTAAAATTTACATTTTGTGTGTGTGTGTGTATATATATATATATATATATATATATATATATATATATATATATATATATGTATCCATACATACATACATACATACATAGAGAGATAGGATGTATCCGGAGTAATGAGCTTTGAACAGAGGAAGGAAGTGGGTGTATATATATGTTAATAAATCTTTGGCTGAAAGCAAGAAGCTTATCAAGGGAAAATGTGAGCATACATGGAGGTAGGAAGATGATAGGAATGAAGAAGATGATAGTGCATGCTGGAAGTGACTAGTAAAGTCTAGTGCTAAGGGGTTAACTACCTATTATTTGCTGAGTTTAGGGACTGACTGTGGTGCTCAGATTTAGCTAAGCAGCTCTTACTTTATTTCCAGGTCTGGCACTGAAACAAGATACTATTACACATTTGCAAATTAATGTTATGAACTTAGAATATACATTAATCTTGATTCTGCCTCCGGCTATCAGTGGCATCCATGGAATTTGAAAGTGGCAGCCAGGTGCCAGTCTCCTAATACTTATTCCAGGTCAGTTGGGCACTTCTCTACTATTACAGCTGTGTAAAAAGAAATAGCAGATGTTCAGATGCAGACAATGTAGCATGACGTAAAATATTTCTTTCTGATACATTTCAGGACCACTATACATAAATAGAAAAAAGTAAATGTAACTGAACTAAAACAATTCTTTTTTATAAAATATATACCTCAGTATTTTGGGAAGTAGTGCAAGCCCGTACACACACACACACACACACACACACACACACACACACACACACACACACACACACACACACACATCAATGGAGGTGCCACCACCTCAAGCAGATGGTAGCTCGGTTTAATGTCTCATCCAAATGATGGTACACTCAGGAGTGCAGCACCCCCCTTTTGCTGTACTGCAGTGTTAGGAATCAATCTACCTGGTGTGGGACTAAAACCCACAGCCTTCTACAAAAAAAGGCAAATGTGCAACCTGTTGCACCACTGACAATGCAAACAAAAATAACTTGTACCAACTATGTAGTATAAATTCCATTGAGGACCATTAAAGAAGTAATTATTCATGACTGATACATGGAGTATTTTACACTTTTAAACAATAGTCAAAGCAGGTGTAGCATCCACATGACTCTTGAATTAATAGGAGCATTCATTTAACATGCATTTAACATGCTTAAACAAGCAATGGCAAAATTAAATTGAACGTTAAAATAAATTATCTTTTTAACCTTTGAGCATTTAAAATAAGTTTTAATGAAAATTTGATATTAACATCATCATAATTATGGGTATTCAAACACATTTTCCAGCACATCTCACTTTACAGTAAAAAAAAAAAAAAAAAAAAATATTAATGACTTTTAAATAAGCCTTCAAACTCATTAAGTCATTTTCTGATGCTTGTTTTACTTTTTTATTTATTTTATTTTATTTATTAACATTTGTTAACCGGGAAAGACTGACTTGGAACAAAGCCAATTTTCAGCGGAGGCCCGGGGAGAAAGGCTCCAGATGCATGTTTTTGTAATGCTTGTTTACTTTATTGAAGGTTATGAGGAAGCCAGACACTTTTGCGAGAAATAAGTGTAAGATGGAAACAGTTATAGCTTGGATGCTGGACTATTTCAGGACACACACACACACACACACACACACACACACACACACACACACACACACACACACACCAAAACTATGATATTAAGTGAGGCAGTATGTCTTTGGGCTGTGGGAGGAAATAGTGGCCCTCAGTGAAAATCCGTAAAGACACAGGAGAGATATAAAGAACCCATATAGAAGGTAACTTATCTGGGAAAAGGACTGGAACAGAAAGTGTACTAACTGCTCCACCACTGTGTTACTCTTCCTATTCATTAAATTAGTCTTAACTACTTCTAGAATCCAGAACTTAGAGAAAGGAATTCCATTTTCACATGCTATCTCTATATCTGTCTTTCTTCATATGTGTGTGTGTCTGTGTGTGTGTGTGTGTGTATATATATATATATATATATATATATATATATATATATATATATATATATATATATATGTGTGTGTGTGTGTGTGTGTGTGTGTGTGTGTGTGTGTATAATACAAATGAACAATTTCATTGCATTTTATTAAGGGCTTCTTTAGAATAAAATCAGTCAATAACTGAGCCTTTATATAATCTCTTGACTGGAAATTTGATTCATCACATCCTGCTTTGTACCCTCTCTGGACACATATTAACTTTTTGGATATTTTTTTTTAATTTCAAACATTTATTCTTTTCTCCTACCTGATCAAGTACTAAATTAAAGTCACTTCAATGTCCCAAAAAATATTTGTGATTTCTATTATTCTAATCCAAGTCTCTTGATTCAATGTGCTCAACTTAACTTCACTCTACTGTATTAAAGTATTTATTAATTCTAAACCCAGTTTGTCAAAAACGCTCAATTTTCTGAAATACAATTAATATATCGGGAGGTCAGCTACAAACCTCTTGCTGTGTATTTATGAACACACTTATGCTATCAAACACATAGATGAAAAGATATTATACTTCTACATAGCACAATATAAGCACATTTTGTGAGATGTGTAATTAATAAGCTACATTTGACATGAGGATACATTTTTATATTAGTTTGCACAACAGAAATTATGTTAGCTATTGACATTAGAATTTAACCACCAGTTAATATTAAATATATTTTAAATTTAGAGGAATGCATTAAAACTGGAATTATGTTACATATAAATTATTTAAAGTGTTGTTTTTAAAAAGATTTGCTGCATAAATGGTTTGGATTGTCTGTGGTAAATCAAGGTTTTATTTCAGATATTTTGTAAAAGCAAATAATTCAATTATTTTATTCTGAAGCAGTGTCAAAGGGTAATGAAAGTGCTCAATTTTATTTTGTGGTAGCCTTTAGGTATGCTTTTTCATCTGTCTTTAGTTTCATATTCTTGCTATAAAATGTTTCATTTTTTTTATTTTTAGTTTGCATGTGCACACAAACATGTACAGTATCAGAACTTCATATAGAAACTATGTTTCTCAGACTGCCAGACAGATGACAGTGTTGGTATCATCATTAAATGCAAACTGTCCAAAAGGGAGGACCCAATTTTAACTGGTTATTATTTAACAGTTTAGTCATTGTGATTTGAATATGCTGGTGTGTTCAAAAATTATACCATGGACATTATGCTGATTTTGATTTATGTTTTGATGTACGAGTCACACCCATATTTAGTTGTCTGTAATTGTCTGAAGATGTTATAAGAAAGAAATTTTAGTTTACCTTATTGGAAGGTGTATTATACTGGAAGTTGAAAAAATAGTCTACCTTGCACCACAGGTGATCAGTACTCATTATAAGAGTGTATGTGTGTGTGTGTGTGTGTGTGTGTGTGTGCATATATATATATATATATATATATATATATATATATATATATATATATATATATATATATATATATATATATATATATATATATATATAGATAGATACATATACACCCACATATATAGTAATTTTGTATGAAGGAACACCATCTAACAGTAATGAAGCATGGCTTTTTTTGGTGCTGTAATTTCTTTATTCATATATGTTTGTTTCATATAGATTATTTAAATAACTAAAATGCATTTAATTCATTACTTCATAAGCAGTTGATAAATCAGTCTCTGAATACATGAATAATTATGTCTTTGAGAGATGTCAAATCGTTAAATTTTAACTATGAGACTGACATTTTTACCTAAACTAGCAGTACTGAGCAGCTATACTCTACCCATTCATATAATCATGTTTTAGCTTCAGATTCCTCCTGCCCACATTAAAGTTGACGTTTTGTAATGTATCACTGTTTATGTAGCTATAATGATTATAGTGTCAAAAATTCACCTCCTTCCATAAACAACTTGGTTTGTACCTTAAATGAGCATTCAGGCCATTGGATGCACTTGTTGCACAGTAGGTTAATAAATACATATTAAGAAAGTGTATAAGCAGGAATATTCATGTATTTTTTAATGCTACTTCAAATGCTGTAGCATGTAGTATGTATATATTACCAAGGAGCAAGCTATGTGTGATTTTGTATTGTGCAGCCATTAAGAGGACCTGTACTTCACTTCATTGGTTGATGTAGTATCTGCAGTATAGCAAATGGTTTATCATAAGCATACATCTGTTTGTGCATTTGAAGAGTTCTTAGTAATAATTTCTGAACATCAGAATAAACTGGAACAAAAATGTCTTTACTAAAAGCATACATTTTATTTTTTATGTTTGTTACTTTGCAGTTTCCACATGTATAGATCTCTGCATTGACCAAATAATGGATTATCAATAAACTTTGATCTATCAATGATAATAGTTTCTGTACGAAGTGTCTTTTTTCTGTGTACTAAGGGTAACCACATCCAACTCTTATTTTCAGCATGTGTTCTCTAGCTAAAAAATGCAAAGATTCTTTCAGTTTCCCATAGCATATCTCACATTTAAAGATCCATTCGGCTCAACAGCCCCCTGTCAATGTGATAGCTTATACTGTCACATAAACATGCACACATATACATATGTTTAGTGTGAAAAAGAATAATAATCTATATAGAACAGACACATAAACAAAATGTTCTTCCACTTTTCCCTACTAAATATTTCAGTCCCATCAGTCTGTATGCATGAAAAACATAGAAGACAAGTCTGGCTCTGAAAAAGTTAAGAAAGACATGCATAAGGCCAAAGCCATCATAGAAAAATAATCATACAGGGAGACACATCTTTGTAACACATACAGAAGGCCTGAGATTATTTTACATTGTAAATGTTAAAAGACATTATTTATAGAAATAAACATATTTGGCTCATTTAAGTTATGATTGGATAAAACGTCTTTCGGCTTTTCCTAGTTAGGGGTTGCCACAGCAGAACCCCTGTCCACTCATGATTGGCAGTGGATTTTTATGGTGCTGAGTTGCCAGCCCGACACCCAACCTTCAAAGAAGGCACGCCCATTCACACTCGCACCTATCTGCATGTCTTTAGCGTCACTTGACTGTGGGGAGGGCATGTAGACTCCTCAAAGAAGGTACTCCAGCCGAGAATCGAACAGGAGAATCTCTTGCTATGAGACGACAACGCTAACCATTACACCACCGTGGCCTACTAAGTTATGATTGGATGCTATATGTTATTTTCTTTTCATAGTACTTAAAGTATTTATTTTGCTACTAGATTTTGCGATGGGTTATTATATGTATCTGCTCTTTTGCATCGACAATTTAGTATTTGTCTGGCTACCTCAGTTTATTACTGAGAATGCTTATACTTTTATTGTCTGCATTAATACCTCTTTTCGTAGAAGCAGGAAATTAGCTTTCAAATTGGGTCTACAACAGGCACTTAAGTAACAAATGCTTGAAAGCCTTTGTCTCAAAGCCAGGGATGCAAGCATCTTGTAGCTTGTACAGGCTGCTGCTTATGCTCAAATAGAAATATGAGTTACGGCATGCGCTTCCACACTTTAGCTGAACACATTATTTGAGATTGAGCAAAGTAAGAATGGCAGCCATGGGGAGGGAATAGGTGGGGAATTTTACAGTTAATGAATAGGAAGGAAGTTTTAGGGTTAGGGAGCAGGACGTGAGTTTTAGGGTTAGTGAGCAGGAGGGGATTTTAGGGTTTGGGAATGATCAAGGAATTTAGGTTTAATGAGCGGTGGAGTTTTAGGTTTAAGGAGCCATTGATGAATTTATGGTTAGAGGAGTGGAGTTGTTAGGTAAAGATGCTAG
The DNA here is from genome assembly GCF_019279795.1 of Protopterus annectens. NCBI lineage: Eukaryota > Metazoa > Chordata > Ceratodontiformes > Protopteridae > Protopterus > Protopterus annectens. The sequence continues at coordinate 1,253,603,658 of NC_056729.1, forward strand.
TTGTGAACTGGGTGGAAGCTTCAGGATTAGAGTTAAGGATCAGATAGGGTCAGATATCAGGAGGGCTATATAGAAACAGGAGCTCGGGCTAATGTGAGTTTAACCACTTGCATTTTTTGAACAAGTATGTCACATGCTACTAGAACAAGAGCACCTTTAGTAGACCCTGCCAAAAGATCTTACTGTTGGAGGATTTAGTTGGTGTAGAATATACCTCCATGAAGACGACAGCAAAAATTGTATAGATATAAATGAATTCTTGATTTATTTACCAATGGAGTACGTTTGAAAACTTTGCAGGTGTATATATAACTAGAGAAGGCATATGTGTTTTTTTTACTTGAGTATAAAACAAATCTACCCATTTCTTCTTTTTTTTTGGGGGGGGTGGCTGCTTCTGAAGATTTTAAACTTAATATAGTACACAATGATTTAATTATTCCCTAACATACTGTATAAATATCCTGCAAAAGCATGCTATGCTGCTGGGATTTTCTTAAAGAAGCATAAACAGATATATTATATTATATATATTCATAGTGCTCAGTAAGAAAAAAAGCATTTTCCACTGTCAGATACTGAGGTAATTAGAAGCCACATACCTTAATGAAATAGTGTGTTTTTAAAGCTTGAGAGAGCTGCTCATTATTAATGGCAATTTCACACACATATTACATAATAGTTTTACTGTGGAAGTTATTTGAAGCTATATCAATGTATATTATATTGCCTTCACAATTACTAATTGCATTATAAATTTGTTTTGCAATATCATTGTATGTTATATCTGGAAAATTTCTAAGATGCCGCTGTAAGTAAAACTTCAGAAGTAGGTAGTCTAGGTCAAAGGATGTTACAAATGAATGAAATACTGAATGAATTACTGAGCAAACAAACACATGAATAAGTAAGTGCCTTCTTCATAAAGGAAGATGTGATATTCGCAGAAAAGAAGCATGTCTGTGCATAGAGGCTGATGAAATAATGGTGGATACATTACACTTGATATAATGTCAGTATTATTCAATCTTGTTTGGGGGAAGGTGGCCAATTTAAGGAATGCTCTCTGTGTATCATCACATGAACTGTTTTGTCCATCAGGTAATCATTTTTAGTGTTATGCTTATATGGCTAATGTAATTTTCTTATTCGTATATAATATGGGACAAATGAAGTGCACAGCCTTCCTTGATTTCTTATGCATACTAGTTAAAAGCATGACTGTCTTTTATCTTTTTTTTTTTTTTTTTGCTGTGGTCTCCCACTGAACATTTGACCTATCCCCTAACCACTCATTTCACTTATTCATTCCTCTGGGAGAAAGAGTCCTATGACCCATTTGTTTCGGGGCAAGGGTCAAATGCATAGGGATCAGGGTTTTATCTTCATAGCCCTAACTCCCCATGTATATCCAGGACATATTCTTCCTAGAGGATGTGTATGGGGAATATCACTGGGTCTATATCACGTTGTCGAACTTTTAAAAGTTCGAATGCCATATGGTCAACACCATATGATCGATCTTTTAAAAGTTCGAACGTTTCAGTGGAGATCTCTGTACAGTGCAGAATTGGAAGATTTCCCTTTCTGCACTGTAGTGCGTGCGATCTCGAAGTTGGTATATTTAAAGAGTGAGGGTTTGGGGGTGCAGAGGGGCTTTCCCCCCTGCTTCAACCGTTCAGGTAGGTTTTTTCTTTGTTTTTTTTTATTACATTTTCGAACTTTTAAAATTTCGATCCATTGGTGTCGACCATATGACGTTCCAACTTTTAAAAGTTCAATTATGTAATATAGATGCAATATCATTGGACTGTCACTCATTTTCTTGGGTGTCCTATGCCTGCAAACAATAATGACTCTTGGAATGAGTATATTGTGCATGTTTCTCCTGTCGCTAAGGACAACTGGTACACTTTGCGTGCTCTGAACATGTGCCCATCCCCTTCCAGAGAGGTGAGTTGGTGCAGACCTTTCACTTTTTTACCCACCCAGCCAGTTGCAGTAATTGCCCAAACCACTATTCATATTAGGATCATTGGGTCATAGTCAGGGCTTTATATCTGTCAGAGCTGGATATATAAAACAAATTTGAGGGTAACAAACAGAATAAAACTGGAACATTTTCTTCTTTAACAGATCAAAGAATGTTAGCTGTTCTGACACAGCACGTAATTCCGTAGTTGTATTTAAGTATATAGTCTAATTTGTTTAAAAATGTTAGTTTCTTTTCTGTTGCATTGCATTATTGTTATCTTCGGAACAGTTGCTTTAGAACTATATCATCTTTTAAACCTGTTTTGCATTGTGTCAGAAAAGAGAGGCTCTGTTTGCATCTATTTATTTACTCACAGAATTAAGAGGGTTAATGCTAGAAGGTTACATCTGTTGCCTAAAGCTAGAAAAAAAAGACGTGGTTGTAATGAGATTTTCCTGTGTAATATTTTTATTCTGATATTAGCAACTCAAATGCAAGATAAAGCTGACAAAATTCAAGAACTACAGCATTTTGCCCACAGCTTCCAAAATATAGGGCTCGATTCCAACAGACTTGCTGTCAGCGTAAGTGACCATTTACACTGAGAGCATGCTAAGAACAGATCTTTTGGAATGTATCCACTGGTGTAAGTCTGTTTTTAGATAGGCCTTACACCAAAGTAAGTCACTTACAATGACAGAAGTATTTTATAATCTGGCCTGTGATGTAAAGACTGTTTAAACATAGGCCTTACACTGAAGTAAGTCATTTACACTCACAGAAATATTTCAGAATCAGGGTAGACTTACAGTGAAAGAAACACTTGTGAAATCAGTACTATGGAGCTAGTCAAGAGCAAATTTTAGTGTCCCTTTGCTGAGTGCTTTCTATGCTGATTGTTTACAAAATTTGATAAATTAATTCATTTGGTAGTTAAAACGGCGTCTGTTCATGTTGTTGACAGCAAATATTCAGGAAGTGGCAAATAACATATTTTGAAGCAGGTTATTAATTTACAGTGTGCCTTTATTACTAAAAAGCGTAGATGTTTTATTTGTTTTTTTTTTGATTTTCAAAAAATATGAATACTGCCTGCTATATCTTGAATTCTAATCCTGTGTTGGCATTATTTTGCAGTTTAGTTCTTTGCAATTTATACTTTATACCTGAACCAGACTATAGCAATCTATTATGCAATATGTAGAATATGCAGAATATGCAACACTAGATCTTAACGTGTCATTATAGTTTTCCTTTTTTTTAATAGAGGCATTATGCAGTATAAATAGACATAAAATTGACTATAAAATTAACAACAATACCAAAATCTGACATCAAGATTTCAATGTGCATTTTGGCAAATACACAATAGTGTATGCACACATTGCGTTTATAGTTATATACACTGGATCTATAAGTGAATATAAAAGATATGGGGCCGGATTTAAGAAAGCTTGCACAGAGTGCAAGAAGAGTGTAGGAGCTCACAGAGGCAATATGTCTGCCGTGCGATCCAGGTACAGCCAGCAGGGGCGTGCACGAGAGCTGCTAAAGCTACTCTTGCACGGACAGCATCATGGTATGCAAATTACCTCATTTGCTGCTGAAAGCTATGCAAATGAGGTAAATTTGCAATCCAGAAAACATTGACCTGTCCGTGGAAGATTAGTGTTATCTGCAGAAATGTACTCTGTTGGTAACGGAGTACCATTCTGCAAATAGCTAAACGGAGCTATGACAGCTCCAAATAAAGGATGCATACAGTTGAGGAAGCATGCCAAAGGCCAAATATAAGGCCATTGGCATTTATAAATGTTTAAAATTATTAAAATCTAACTTTTTTCCCCCCAATCTCCGATGTTTAAGCGTAGCGCAGCACCGCGCAAATATGGTATGCAAATTACCTCATTTGCTGCTGAAAGCTATATTTTGCAATCCAGAAAACATTAACCTGTCCGTGGAAGATTAGTGTTATCTGCAGAAATGTACTCTGTTGGTAACGGAGTACCATTCTGCAAATAGCTAAATGGAGCTATGACAGCTCCAAATAAAGGATGCATACAGTTGAGGAAGCATGCCAAAGGCCAAATATAAGGCCATTGGCATTTATAAATGTTTAAAATTATTAAAATCTAACTTTTTCCCCCCAATCTCCACTGTTTAAGCATAGCGCAGCACCGCGCAAACATGTGGCACTGTAAAAAACAAGAAAATAATTTAAAAATATCCAAAAATAGCCATTTTCACCAAAAAGCTTGTCCTGCCATGCAGGTGAATGGCAGGCGCAAGACAACATTGCCACTGAGTACTGGTTGCTAAGGGGGGGAAGCTCAGTGTAAGAGATGTAACCATGCATTAGTAGGCAATCCTATGCAAAAGAGGATAAGGATAGTGAATCCCAATTTTCCCCAGCATGTGAGCCATGTCCCAAGAGTGTAAGTGTAGGAGTAGGTGAGTAGTAGAGTAGAATACAGGTAACATCATGAGGGTGTGTGTCAGAAAGGCTGTAAGCTTATTGGAGCACAGTATCTTGTGTTTGCCCTGAGTTGCTCAGGATTGCAAGAGGCGTATCTACAGTTGTCCTTTTTGAAAACCAGAAACCAAAGGTGTACGCCTTGAATTTTTCTGAAATTTCTTGCAAACGTGCACACAGCGTGTGTGCTCATTTCCTCAGTGCTGCCCTGGGCGGAAACAGAAAGTGAAAAGAAAGTAAAAAAAGTAGCAGGAAGTTAACCAAGGAGAACTCGCAGAGCTGCCAGGTGAAATATATCGGAATCAGCCAATTACACAGGTAGCAGACTAGCCCAGCCCTGCCCAGCACTTTAAACTCTGCAAACAGCATTTTTCCCTGTTTTTTCCAAAGGACTCTGCAACACTTCAGTATACAAAGAGGGAAAGCTTAAAAACTTTAAAGCCAGACAAAATGTTAGGGGCTGCCCTTGCTATCATAAACCAACATGTGCAAGGTGCTGAGGGTGGTGATGTTGTGAATGCTGCTGAGCAACCCACAGTGAGGAGACAGAGAAGAGTATACAGACCCAAGGTAACCTACCAGGGGCTACATGAGCTGGAGATAGTGGAGTGCTATAGGGTGGACAGAGACCTCCTGCAGCAAATTGTTGAGCTGTGCCGGCCATGCCTCACACACAGAACCAACAGAGGGGAACCCATCCCAGTGGATACAAAGGTATTTGTTGGCCTAAGAATACTGGCTACAGGTACCTTCCAGAGACCAACTTGTGATATGATGGGAATTTCACAGGCATCAGCATCCAGGGTACTGTACCAGTTCCTGGATGCCATGTCAGCACATGTTGGTGAGCACGTATATTTCCCCAGTTCTCATGAGGCATTGGCCAGCAATATGCGTCTTTTCCACCAAATAGCAGAGTACCCTGAGGTAGTGGGTGCAATAGACTACACGCACATACACATCAAAGCACCACCCGGTGAGCGGGGTAGGGTCTACATCAACCGCAAGGGCTTCCCCTCCATAAACTGCAGGTTGTGTGCGATGCCCAGGGCATAATAATGAATGTGTGTGCTGGCTGCCCTGGAAGTTATCACGATTCCCACATCTGGCATCTGACACAGCTGTACCAACCAGAGATTTGCCAATGAGGACATCCCTGATGGTACCTCGTGGGGGATGCTGGATACGCAATGGAACCGAGGCTGATGACACCCATCAGAAATGCACACACACCCAAACAAGAACTCCATAATGAAGCACACGCATAAACAAGAAACATAATTGAGCATATGTTCTGGTGCCTGGACATATCTGGTGGAGCCTTGCAGTACTCGCCAACTACATGTACCCAAATTGTCATGGTATGTGCCATGCTACACAATATGATCCTGCAGAAACAGCTGCAGCAGGAACAACATGGGGCAGGGCCAAACAGCCCCCCACCATTGCCAAGGCCTGCACAGGCACAGCGTAACTTAGAGGAGGAACAACCTGAGCCTGCCCCAGTAGGCAGAAGGAGGCGTGCCCAGTATGCCCTGTCCTTGGCAAAGAGGCAACGCATAGCACATGCACTGACTCAGTAGGAACCCTGGAAATGACACCTCTCTCTGACTCGCACATACAGTAAAAGGGATGCCTAACTTGACACAACCTGTTTTCAAACATGTATAGGGAGTGTAATATGTGACTCCAACATAGGCAGTCCTGCAGCACCACCTGAGGCGTGAGTCCCTGTTTTAAGCAATATAAAGCACTGCTAAGCAGATTTTACCAGTATTGAGCATATCTAAATACAATTGCGCATAGCTGCGCACTGCGCTAACCAGTGCAACCTCGGGCAACATCGGGCAACGTTGGGCAATGTTGGGCAAAGTCGGGCAAAGTCGGGTAAACACGCTCACACCTGCTTTACTGTTCCTTAACCAGTCAGGTCTGCCCAGCAGGAAAATAAAAAGCAGTGACAGGGCTTGAACTCAGGATACTGTGAACTATAGTCACAGTACTGAACCACTAAGCCATGAGAACATTTCACTGGCACAGGCACAACTTAAGTCACTCACACATACCAGTTGGGGGGGTCACATACCTAACAGTCACAGCCAGCAGGACAATTGTAGACAAACACAAACACAAACAAATGCTGTACCCTACCCTCTGAAGAGGCATATGAGTAACCTCCCCCTAGGCCTATGCAGACAGATAACAGCAGGCCAGGCAGTGTGATGTAGGTTGGGTAGGCTATGAAGTCACAAACTAATATGCGTGTAATTGGAAGCTAAGGTCTGTAGTACAGTGGTATGACTCAAGCCAGTACGATAGGCAACAGTACAGACTGAAATGGAGTACCTGACATAGCAGTGCAGACCTAGCAAATGTGTATAAGTGTCAGGTGTACCCCTCATCCTATGTATACCCACAGTAACAATCAGGTGTGCCCCCCCGGGGTAGAAATGTACAAATAATAGCTGTCCCCCCTATATGTAGAAATGTTGATAAGTCTATGCAAATTGACTTATGGAAGCCCTGCAGGCACAGCATGCTTCCTGTCGATGTACAACACAAAGTGAGCCCTGAAGTAAAAACCAACTTGATTTTTCACACACATATTGTATATATGCCCATAGTGGGCATGCTCACACACTTAAGCAACTTTAGCAAATTTCAGTCAGCAACATACTGAAAGGTCATACTGGGCATGCTCACACACTTAAACAAAGCAAATGTCAATCAACAACATACTGAAAGGTCATACTGGGCATGCTCACACACTTAGGCCATGTCTGAGTACAGCAGTGGGCCACACATATCTGGCAGTTGCAGTTCTTACTCCAGACACTTGTCACTATTCACCAATCCTGCCTTGTGCACACAGTGATATGAAAACAGACACGTATAATATATTGGAACCCTGTCATAATCAAACTATATACTACAAGTACTTAAGTTGTTCAAAGAAAGTGAAAATCCAAAGAAGATCAATAAATCTCCGATCAGTATCATCAAGTAACAATGAGTACTCCTAACATTATCCAAGCCATGTTCTGGCAAAAATATTGCCAAAGAGTCCATAGAAAACCATGACGCTTTCTTTCGCTATGTCATAAATATCAATGTAAACTCATATATGTTCTGAGTAAGTGCAAAGTGTAAATGAATACATGTACATGACTGATATTGCCAGCATCTTGTCAGACAGGTTCATACATATTTACCCCCCTCTCACTAACAAAAGGGCCCATTACCATACCTGGTGATTGTGAAAACCCAGAAATCACATATACAATGGTTAAACAGCTCTATCCAAACCTAAAAACATGGCGTCTATGGGATGACATAGTTTCCCTGGCTGTGTCATATGTGAACTCCAAAACAAACAGACCCTGCACCTGAACAGTCTGTTAAGACTCACACTCTGTACAGGACATGAAACTGTTGAATGGGTTACAGCAACGTTTGGCACACTCCACAAGTGTCAGTGCACAACAGACCATGGGAACTATAGTCTTATAAGTCTAATAAGCCTGATCTGCAAGGCCATGGAGTCCATCATTATGGAAATCATAAACAGAGCTATTGGGAGCCTACAAGCACCCAACCCTACCCATTGTGGTTTGGTCAGGAGCAGATCATGGTTCCTAAACCTGCTAGACAGTTTTCAAGGCAGTTGCTCAGGACATACATCAATGAAATGAGCTCCACATGGCCTACATAGACCTTGAAAAGCCCTTTTCCATCATCCCACACACATGTTGTATCCACAAAATTAACAACCTGTGCATAAACACGTATGTCATCTGATGGATTGCCAACTGGGACACAGATAGATCCCACAAGGTAAGAATTGTGGTCTCCTGTTCAAGCTGGTAACAACTGCTGTCCCCCATGGCCTGTCTGGTGTATACTATTTAGAAATACAGTCAAACACATGAGGGCTATGTTTAGCAAAGTTTGTGGATGACTGCAAAAGGTTGTCATAATCGATGTTTGGGACAACAGAGACATCCCTAAAAAGGGTCTTAGTCAGACAGATGTGGTGTTAAAATTATGGCCTCCAGCTACAGTCATACAAATACCACATAGGTGCCAACACCCTAAATATGGAGGTAATAATAAGGGATCTATGGACACATGTGGATAGTCATCTCTACTTCCAGAAACACATTCACAAAGTGGTTAGAAAATCATGCTATGTGTTCCCACAAATTGCCAAGGTCTTTGCATGTAGGTCAATGGAGGTTCCCTCTACTCATCAGTCATCAGACACATCAGAGAGTATCACGGCACACTTGCGATGAATCTGACTAGGCACCTTCAGCAGCTGGAAAGACCAGTGAAGTACCTCAACAAGAGGATTACTGGCCTCAAACAGTTGCCCCATGCAACAAGACTGAATTTAACTCAATCTGTACTCTGTTGCATACTGTCTACTCAGGCGATCTCTGCCCAACAGACAGGTCCATGTCCAATGCAGTACTGATGTACATGCTCTATCTGAAGTAAGCTCAAGCTCACTGTGCCACATGCTCTAGGGATATCATCATAACAATAAATAGAACATGTTGGAGGGATATATTACTAACTCACAGACTTCCCTTGCTTTGGAACAGGCTCCCAACCTACATTAAGCTGAGTCCCTAACTGACACTCTTCCAGAGGAGCCTTGATGAGTATATATGAAACTGAACTGTCACACCATGGATCATTTCATCAGCTCTACTACACAGAGGCCTAGGGAACTAACCCCATGTGTGGTGATAGCTGCACACTCTGGCCATACTAATATATGCCTTCAGGCAGATAGCCTATTACCTACCTATGTACATATATATCTAGGGGGAACACAGTATAATAAGCCAAAGATGGATGGGCAGAGATGTGTGTAAGAGGGTGACCATAACAGGGAGCCATCCAGGACTGCCCCACCCAGCACACATCCCAATGGCACAAAAGACATGAGGTGCACATCTCACCCACTGTACATAACAGCCACCAGTATCTGTAAGCATTACAGTGTATGTGGTCCATGTGCCTGCTGTAAAACATGACTGTACAATGAAGTACACATCTACTATCTGTAGACATGTACCTGTCACATAGGTTCATAGGTATGTAGTAGACTATTTTCATGAAGGCATATATTATCCTAGGCAAGTTGTGAAACTTTCACCACCCCATTGGGTAGTCTCCCATGCCCTAGTTCTAATAGTTAGCACCCTAAGCCCCTTTCTAGTGGGGCTGCTGATGTGATGCCTGGTGTGAATTGTCTGTTTCCCATCCACTCATCGAGGTTCCTATTGAAGAATGTCAGTGAGGGGCTCTATCGGATGTACATTGGGACTCTGTTCCACAGCAAGGCAAGTGTCTGGGATGGTACTCTATCCCACCAGCATGTTGTATTCATTGCTGTGATGAGGTTCATATCCTTGGAGTGTTTAGTGTGACTCAATTTTGTTATCCGTAGATGGAGCATGTTCAACAGTTATGTGTTGGACATGGCTCTGTATGTTAGGCAGAGTGTGCCTCTGAGTAGGTGGTACGCAACGGAGAACAGATTTAGTTTTACCATTGTGTTGCATAACACAATTGTTTGAGGCCAGAAATCCTCTTGGTGAGGTACCTCTGTGGTCTCTACAGCTGCTGGATATTCTTAGTTGAGTACATCCAAAATGGTGCATTGTACTCAATGATGGGTCTGATGACTTAAGAGTAGAGGGCCACCACTACCTCTTTTGATCCTGATGCAAACCCTTTGTTGATTAGGTGGGCCACATAGGATTTCCCAATCATTTTGGCAACGTGGTTGTCAAAGGAAAGATGACTATCTACTTGTGTCCCCTGAACCCTTATTACCTTGTCAGTTTTAAGGGGTAACACTTATGTGGTAGTTTGTGGGTACTTTGTTTTCACCAAAGGGGATTACTATGCATTCTTCCACATTGAGCTTGAGGCCATGATTCTGACACCACACATCTGTCTCATTCCCTTCCGGAGAATATTTGTGTCATCCGGGGAATCTATTATGGCAAACACTTTACAGTTCCCAGCAAACTTAGTCAACCACAACCCTCCTGTGTTGGCATGTACTTTTGAGAAGTCTATACCAAACAGGAGGGACCCAAGGACTGAACCCTGGGGGACACCAGTTGTTACCAGTGTAGAGTCTGACATGTAGCCAGCAACTCTTAATTTGTGGGATTTATCTGTGAGCCAGTTTGCAATCCATCTTGTGATGTATGGATTCATGCCCAGGTTGGTGAGTTCATCTATGATACCTGACTGGGGAATGGTGTCAAAGGCCTTAGCGAGGTATAGGTAGGCTGTGTGGATCTCATTTCAATCATCTGTAACCTGGGTAACTGTCTCAAAGAAATCCATCCAGTTCAGAAGGCGTGATCTGCATTTGACGAAGCCAAACTGGGTGTGCTCAACTATGTGAAGGTTCCCAATGTCTTTATTGTTGACTTCCATTATGATTGGCTCCATTGCCTTGCAGATCAGACTCATCAGGTTCATAGAGCGTGAATGCCAAGGGTCCTTTGTGGCCCCATCCCTGTGGAGTGGGAAGAACATTGCTGTGCAACATTCTATGGGTACATATCCTGTAGAGAGCATGTAGACAGGTGTGTAGGTATCCTTGATGAATATGGATACATCCCCACCTTATGTGCTATGATCCAGGTTCTGATGCTGGAAGGTATGGAATGAGTAGTATCCTGGTAGTGCTGGTGTGCTCTATGGAGCCTTGAACTAGGTTTCTGTTACTGCACAGATATCAATATTCTCCATATTGAGAAGTGCCTCGAGTGTGTGCATCTGGAGGCTGAGACTTCTGGCAATGAGTAGCATTTAGCTCACTTTGTGGTTATTTGTGTTGGTTACGGGGTTTGGCTTGTCCTGAGTGACCGGTGTTCCACACCTGAAGTCAACGCCTCATTGGTCCGATCTGACCATAAGCTAATTACCCTACATATCCACATTCTGCCCCCAACCCCCCATTAAGAAAACCATGTTAAAAATATCTCCAAAGACAACTTCATGATTCTTAAGACAGAAGTGGTGAACTTCAGGACACCCATGCAGATGGACAATACAGTTACGACTACTGAATCCTACACAATTGCACTTTATAAGCACTTAACTTACATGAGTGCATGGATTGTGCTATCCCAAACAGAACCAAGACGCTATCCTCCAAGAAAAGGAAGCCAATCTGGTGGTCCCCTGCCATAAACAAACTGCACAAGAGAAGGAAGAAACTGTTGCAAAAGAGGGTAAAACCCATGAGTGGAGGAGCTCCCTGTTCAGCCTCAGTAAGAAGCTGCGATCCCTGATAAAATCCTCCAAAGCTAGTTACGAAAACAAAATCACCACTGATTCTAAAGACAACCACAAAGCATTCTATAGCTGTGTCAAGAATCACAATGGCAACACTCAGATCTGCTCTGAGTTACAGCACAATGGCACTAAATATACAGACCCAACTGATATTGCCAACATCCTGGCAGATAGGATCAGTGCTAACTTTACCCCCCTCTCACCCATGAAAGAGCCCATCTCTATACCGGAAGAATGCAAAGTTGCTGTCATCACAGCTGCACAGGTAAACACCACTCTCCAAAGTCAGAAACACAGCATCCATGGGACCAGATAACATTCCAGGCTGCGTTCTACATGAACTACAGAATGAACTGGCACCACACCTAAGTACCATGTTCAATCATAGCCTCACCTCTGCCTTTGTGCCTGCTGAATGGTGCACAGCGATGGTTATCCCACTACATAAGGGGGGAGCCACCATGGACCCTGGGAACTAGCGCCCCATTCGCCTGATGAGCCTGATCTGCAAGGCCATGGAATGTATCATCATGGAACTTATAAACAAAGACATTGGCCATCTCCAAACTCTGGACCACAACCATTTTAGGTTTGTAAAAGGCAGATCATGTCTCCTAAACCTGCTAGACTTCTTCAAAGCAGTCACCAAAGCCGTAGACAAGGGTAAGGTGGTTCACACAGCCTATCTAGATCTTGCCAAGGCTTTCAACACCATCCCCCACTCTGGAATTATAGATAAACTCACTAAACTAGGTATAAATCCCTATGTCACAAGATGGGTTGCCAACTGGCTCACTGACAGAACCCACACTGTGAAAGTAGCAGACTCCAAGTCCGACTTCAGACCAGTGACAAGTGGAGTACCACAGGGTTTAGTCCTGTGTCCTGTCCTGTTTGGTATCTACTTCCCTGAAGTACAGGCTAACACAGAAGATCTTTGGCTAATGAAGTTCCCAGATGACTGTAAACTAGGAGCCATAATCAAAACTACTAATGATGTGGACATCCTACAAAAGGGCCTCACTGAGACAGATGCCTGGTGTCAAAGCCATGGCCTCAAGCTCAATGCCAAAAAGTGCATTGTCATTCCCTTTGTAAAAACTCTGTACCCATGAACTACAACATAGGCGGTAGTATACTTAACAGTGAAAGTGTGATAAGAGACCTTGGGACACAGGTGGTCAGTAGACTCTCCTTTGATAATCACATCGCCACAGTAGTCAGGAAATCCTTCTATGTGGCACACCTCATCACAAAAGGTTTCTCATGCAGAAAAAAGAGGTAATTGTTCCCCTCTACTCATCACTCATTAGATCCATTATAGAGTACAATGCCCCTTTAGGTATGTACCTCACAAGACATCTACAACAACTGGAAAGCCTGCAGAAATACCTCACAAAGAGGATTAGCGGCCTCAAATTCATACCCTACATAGACCGTTTCAAAACACTCCAGCTTTACTCTGTCGCATATCGCCTACTCAGAGGTGATCTCTGCCTAACATACAAAGCTATGTCAAACACAGAGCTGTTGGACATGTTCCACTTAAAGAAATCCCAATCTCTCCGAGCTTCAGCCGCAAAACCCGGACCAAAATACAAAAGGAGGGGGTGTATCCATTTTCATAAAGGATACCCACACCTCCAGGTTAGTGGGACAGCACGAGGCCTCGGAGACCATCCAAGTGCAATTAACAGTGGGCAAAGCTGCTTATCAGATTGTAGCCTGTAACAGATCACTTACCTTGTCTCAGGACCCTCACTCAGCATTCCTGAGAATACTGGAAAATATAAAGGTCCTACCAAACACCATGATATTAGGAGATTCCAACTACCCAAACATTGACTGGGAGAATTACTCAAGTACAAACTCCTTTGCCCAGTGCTTCCTAGAGTTTATAAACTCAAACACCCTGGAACAACTGGTCACCATGCCCATTAGAGGTGACAACATACTGGACCTGATCATCACCAACATGGGGGATCAGTGTTCCACACCAGAGGTAAACCACTCACTGGTAAGATCAGATCATAAAGTAATCACACTGGACATCCACATCCCGACCCCACCCCCAGTCAAAGAAACCACTGTAAAAAACTTTTCAAAAGCAAACTTCACACTTCTCAAGACCGAAGTGGAAAGTTTCAAAGCCCCCTTGTTACAGGATAATGCTATCCAATCTGCAGAATCCTTTACAAGTGCATTATAGGAGCATCTACAGGGATGCATGGATCGAGCCATCCTGAGTAAAACCAAGACTCACTCCTCCAAAAAGAGAAAACCAGTCTGGTGGTCCTTGGCCATAAATAAGCTATACAACAGAAGGAGGAAACTACTACATAATAGAGCAAAATTCCAAAAAGGAAAGGCATCACTGATCATTATTAGCAAGAAACTACGATCACTCATAAAATCACCCAAGGCCAGTTTCTAAAGAAAAATTGCCAAGGAATCTAAAGATAACCACAAAGCCTTCTTTAGCTATATCAAACATTTAGGTGGCAACTCTCAGATATGCTTTGAGCTACTGCAAAATGGCAAAAAATACACTGAACCAACTGACATTGCCAACATCCTGGCGGACAAGTTTAGTGCAAACTTCACCCCCCCTACCCCCAAAAGGGCCTGTGTCCATCCCAGAAGAATGCAGAGCCCCAGATCACGGACATGCAGGTAAAAACAGCCGTCTCCAAAGCTAAGAACACAGCATCAATGGGACTGGATGGTGTCCCAGGCTGCGTCTTACATGAGCTCCAAAAGAAACTAAACCCTCACCTAAATTCACTGTTCAGACTCAGCCTTACCACAGGCTATGTACCCAAAGAATGGCATACAGCAACAGCCATCCTGCTCCACAAAGGTGGTGCCACAACAGAACCTGGGAACTCTCGCCCTATAAGCCTGACCAGCCTAGTCTGCAAAGCTATGGAGCGAATTATCATGGAACTCATAAACAGAGACATTGGGAACCTCCAGACACTGAACCCTACCCAATTCAGGTTTGTTAAAGGCAGATCCTGCCTCCTAAACCTAGTTGACTTCTTTGAAACAGTTAGCAAGGCCATAGATGAAGGAAAGGTAGTCCACACAGCCTACCTGGACCTCACTAAGGCCTTCGACATTCCCCACTCTGGCATCATAGACAAGCTTACCAGCTTGAACATTAACCCCTATGTCATGAGATGGGTGGACAACTGGCTCAAGGATAGAACACACATGGTCAGAGTTGTGAGTGCCATGTTCGACTCTAAACCAGTCACAAGTGGCATCACATAGGTCTCGGTCCTGGGACCCCTCCTGTTCAGTATATACTTCTCTGAGGTACAGGCAAGCATGGGAGGACTTATGGCTGACCAAGTTTACAGATGACTGCAAACTGGGGGCCATAATCGACTCTCTGGCTGACACAGACATCCTCCAGAAGGGTCTTACAGAGACAAATATCTGGTGTCAAAACCATGGCCTCAAGCTAAATGCCAAAAAATGCATAGTCATCCCCTTTGGAGAAAACAAAGTGCCCACAAATTACCACATAGGTGGTAATCCACTAGGTACGGAAAATGTAATTAGGGACCTGGGGACCCAGGTAGATAGTAACCTCTCCTTTGATAATCACATTGCCAAAGTGGTTAGATATTCCTTCTATGTAGCCCACCTAATCACAAAAGGGTTCACCTCTAGATCAAGAGAGGTCATTGTGCCCCTCTACTCATCACTCATTAGGCCCATAATAGAGTACAATGCCCCATTTGGTATGTACCTTAATTGGCACATGCAAAAGCTGGTAAGACCACAGAAGTAACTCACCAAGAGGATCATGGGCCTCAAAGAGATGCCCTATGCAGCTTGACTAAAGAAACTCCAGCTCTACTTGTTTGCTTACTGCCTGCTCAAAGGTGATCTATGCCTGATGTATAAGGCCATGTCCAACCCGGAATTAATAGACATGCTCCACCTCAAGAAAAACAAATCTCTTAGAGCCACACACTGCAGTGAATTAAACCTCATCAAAGCAATAAACAGGACATGCTGGAGGGATAGATTCCTGTCCCAGAGACTTTCCTTACTCTGGAATAGAATCCCAGTTGATGTTAGGCAGAGCCCTTCACAGACTCTCTTCAAGAGGAATCTTGACGAGTGAATGGGAAATTGTAAATTTACCGCTGGGATCACTTCAGAGGCCCAGGAAACTAATTTAAAAGGGAGGCGAAAGCCAACACATTCTGGCTAGGCTTATAAATGCCCTTGGGCAGATAGCCTAGTACCTACCTATGAACCTATGAACCTACACACTCTAGGGACTTAAACCTTGTCACCACAATCAACAGAACATGCCGGAGGGATAGATTCCGGTCCCAGAGACTTCACATACTCCAGAATAAACTACCTATCTATATCAAACAAAACTCCTCATTAGCACTCTTCAAGAAAAATCTTGATGATTGGATGGGAAATAGGAAATTCACCCTGGGGATCACTTCTGTGTCTCTGCTCGACAGTGGCACAGGAAAATAAATTTCTTGGGTGGCAAAAGCCAGGGTACCTTTTTGGTTGGGCTTGTATAGGCCCCAGGGCCGATAGCCTAGTACCTACCTATGAACCTATGAACCTATGCCTAAAAAAGGTAATATGGGGACAGCAAGAGCCTTGGCCAGTATTCAGAAGCATAGGGGCAACAGATGCAAACCATCTGTAGCAAAGCAACAAGGCTTGTCTATCATATCATCACAGCAGACAGAGACTGGATCCCCTTTGAATGACACCAGAAGCTCAGCCAATTGTTGAAGTTTATCATCTTTCTGTTATATTGCAGTATCATGTAGGTGAAGATAAGATGCTACTCAAGGTTTGACCCTGTGTCTGCCAGCATGTGGTGCATCAACCCATATATGATATGGTCACGGTCTATGCATACAATACACTCACAATACACCTAGTATGATAAGCCTGCTGAGGTTAGCAAATGTGAAAAAAAACGTTGTGCAGATTGTCAGCAAGTAATGTCTGTATTGCACCCTGTAACTCCATATTGCTTGCTGAAGTGTAAAGATGTACTTAGTTTGGATTAAGAACACCGCACTTGCCAATTGTGTGTGTGTGACTGTCTCTCTCTCCCTGGGGAGAGAGCAACTTTTTTGGAGACTACTCACACCCTTAAAAGTGGTATAATCATCTTTGTCAAGTCTCATGATGTCACCATCCTACAAATATACCTGTGGAAAAGTAAAATTCCAGTAATGTGTATAGTGTGTTGTGTAAATGTGTACCTGTAATATCATAATGTAATTAGGTAGGGGTTTGAATTCTGCACTTGCCACCTGTGAGTGTGTGTGTCTCCCTGGAGAGGAGCAACCTTTTTGGAGACTACTCGCACACCTTAAAAGTGGTATACTCATCTTTGTCAAGTCTGATGATGTCACCATCCTACAAATATACCTGTGGAAAAGTGAAATCCCAATTATGTGTATAGCGCGTTGTGTAATTGTGTACTACTGCATTATAATAATGTAGTTAGGTAAGGGTTTGAATCCTGCATTTGTCAACTGTGTGAGTGTGTGTGTCTCCGTGGGGATGAGCAACCTTTTTGGAGACTACTCACACACCTTAAAAGTGGTATACTCATCTTTGTCAAGTCTGATGATGTCACCATCCTACAAATATACCTGTGGAAAAGTGAAATCCCCTTAATGTGTATAGCGTGTCGTGTAAATGTGTACTGCTGTAGTATCATAATGTAGTTAGGTAGGGGATTAAATCCTGCACTTGCCAACTGTGAGTGTGTGTGTGTGTCTCCTGGGGAAGGTGCAACCTTTTTGGAGACAACTCACACCCCTTAAAAGTGGGTATACTCATCTTTGTCAAGTCTGATGATGTCACCATCCTACAAATATACCCGTGGAAAGGTGAAATCTCAGTAATGTTTATAGTGCGTCATGTAAATGCATGCTGCTGTAGTATCATAATGTAGTTAGGAAAGAGTTTGAATCTCACACTTGCTGACTGTGTGTGTCTGTGCTCCAGGTGTGTGACACCGTTGGCCAATGTGGAGTGGGTTTTGATTTTTCTAGTGTATGACATATCACAATGACAACTGTATGTGCATTACACATGTAAGGTAGCTGTGGGGCAAATCCATATACATACATGTGACCTCAAGTATTTCATAGGTGGGTACTCTGCTTTCTCCGTGAACGCATGTGTTATCTTTGCCAGAGCGTGCTGGTGCTTTCCAGACCTTAGGTCACTTCTGTATGCTTGTGACAAGCTTAGCCACTGCAGTGATTCCTGGCTACGTCTTCCGTTTCACATCCACTCATCACGGTTTCTATTGAAGAGGGTGAGTGAGGGTTTATGCTTGAGGTATATTTGAAACCTGTTCCAAAGCAAGCAAAGTCTGGCAAAGATGACTAATCATTATAGGTGTGCAACAACCTCTGTGGATCTGCATGAAAAGCCTTTATTGCTTATGTGCTCCACAGAGGGATTTCCAAAACCCTTTGGTAATGTGATTATCAAAGGAGAGATGACTTAACACATGGCTCTATGTATACATTAGTACCTGTTTTACATTTTGGGGGCTACAACCTATGTGGTACTCTGGGGATACTTTGTTTTCTAAAAGTGGATAACTATGCTTTCTTAGGCTTATAGCTTTACAGCATGAGTTTGACACCAGGTATCTGTCTATATGCTACCCTTTTGGAGGACGTGTGTGTCATCTGGAGAATAAAGTATAGCCCACACTATGCATTGTCATCAGACATGGGCAGACATATCCCTACTGTATTTGCTTGCACCTAAGAAAGCTATATACCAAACAGGAGTGGTCCCAGGACTGAGTGCAGGTGAATACCACTTGTTACTGGCATAGAATAGTACATGGAGGCTGCAAATGTTACTGTGTGTCCTACATCTGTGCATCAGTTGTCAAGCCATCATCTAACAATTGTTTATGGTCAGTCTGTTGAGGTTATGTATAATACCAGTATGTGGGATGGGTATGAATTGCTGGTGAGCTATAGCTTGGCTGTGTTGACCTCCCCTCCATCACCTATAGCCTTGTTGACTGGCTTGAGGTCTACTAGGTGTAGGAGCCATGATCTGGCCTTTAGAGAACCTAAGTGGGTATGGTGCAGTGTTTGCAGGTTCATAATGTCTCTGTTAATGAGTTCCATAATGCTGTGCTCCATAGCCTTCCAGATAACATTGGTCTGGCTTATAGAGTGAGAGTTTCCAGGACCTGTTGTAGTTCTACCCTTAATCAATTTATGTTAACATTTGCACTGGGTGTGACGAGGGTGGACAGGTTTAAGAATAAGTATATTAGAGGGTCAGGCCAGGTTTGAAGGTTAGTAGACCATGCCAGATAGGCAGGATTAAGTTTGTTTGTACATGTGCTGAGGAGGGATGCAGAGTATATTGTGAAACAGATGCTAAGGATGAAGCCGCCAGGTAACAGGAAAAGAGGAATGCCTAAGATGAGGTTTATGGCTGTAGTGAGAGAGGACATGCAGGTGGATGGTGTGATAGTGCAAGATGCAGAGGCCAGGAAGAAATTATGTACTGTGGCGACCCCTAATGGGAGCATCCGAAAGAAGAAGAAGACATTGTAGCTCAACCCTAGTGGACTGTGAACACCATTACCGTGTGTCATTCCACAAGTATGTAACCTGTATAGAGGCTGCATCTGGAAAGAGCGTTTAGGTGAGTGGTGACTTCAGATGTCAGCTTGTGTATGACACAGCCAGGGACACTGTGCAGTACCATTGCCACTTTGGTGTGTACTTTGTTAAACAGATGTTTTAACTAGAATGTCTGTGAATCATCAGGTTTTACATTCTTCAGGTCTGGAAATGTGGCCCTTGTGTAATGTCAGGGTGGTGAAATCCGCATTCAAACTGTCTGACAAGGAATTGGTAATGTCAGTCAGATAAGTGTACTTTGTGACCATTTACATTAACTGTGACCCGGTCTGAGATTTCCCCTGTAGATTATGAACAACACTGAAGAAAGCTTTAGTGTTGTCTTTGGAATCCTTGCCATTTTGTATTTTGAAGATTGCCTTGTGTGTTTATTGAGGGATTGTATTTTCCCAATGATACTGACCAGAGAGGTTATCCCTTCTTGGTATGTAACTCTTTTGGTACAACTTCACACCTTCTATTATATATTTAGTTTATGGGAGAGGTCCATGAGACTAATGCACTTTTACTGTATAAGTGAGAAATTCTTGTGTTTGTGATAGCACGGTCCATGCAACCCTGTAGGTGAACAGTGTGCATTAATAAAGGATTATGCAGCTAGGACAGTGTTAACCTTAGTAATGCAAACCAATTACAGATAGCAACAACAGCATCACCCACAGCACAGTGTCAACCCGTGTCATACACACACATGTGTACTCAGGTTCCACAATGTGTGTAGTACAATGCATACTGGCCACCAATAGAAAGTATGGAGTGTTAACACTGGCCAATACAGGGCATGTCACCCTGCCCATGTGTCCAATATGCACGTACATGCAGACAGTGCACCTCCACCATGTTCACAAATGTACACCTTCAGACCTGTGCTGCACACACCCCACACTTACTCTCCACTGTATAACAAATGCTGACACAACTACACACATCAGCCAAGTGGCACATGGGCAAACAAAACACAATTGGAATAAACACTGGTGGAAACAATACAACATTGCTAATTACAGCTTTAATGCATTATGCCTGCTCAGCTACACCTTCAAGGATATCATTACACTTTACTGCTGACAACATGCTACACATTCAACCATTGCTATACTTTATTAAAGTCACCCTGTGCATCAGCATCATGTTAGCCTGTTCCTGCATCAATGTTACAGATGACAGGAGGTGACACTGGTTTCATCATATGCACAGGGTGTGTTGTTGGTTTGCCAGAGGCCTACAGTGAGCCATACAATCGACATGTGTGTGTGTGTGTGTGTGTGTGTGTGTGTGTGTGTGTGTGTGTGTGTGTGTGTGTGTGTGTGTGTGTGTGTGTGTGTGTGTGTGTGTGTGTGTGAGGGCCATGAGTACTGTTATGGGCCAATGTTGATGCAATGTGTGTGGGTATGTGTTTGCCCTAGGTTTCTGGTTTATGTGTGTGTGTCTGCTTGCACACAGTTCCACCATGTGGCTGCCATATACGGGGATTTGTGAGACAGCTACAGACTGTACCTAGCAGGGTTTACAGATCACCGTCTCTGGCCACAGATACGGAACCTGTGCCTGCCAGGGGTGCCAAAGACAGTATCAGGTACTAATCTAGACTGGTTACTATCTGAAGAGGTTGATATATGTCCACTAGATCCAGGTCCCTGCTGGGAATGGCCAGAGCCACGTGCATGTGGTCTTCTGGGACGGTCTATGGACAGCCCCCCCAACATTGCTGGGGCTGGTACTGGCACTACGGGAGCGGCTGTGACTTGCTGGATATCCACGGCGACCTCCAGCTGCTGATGTTAGTGGCATACGCCCACGTTGACATCTCAACCATCCCGCACTGTACTGACACATGGACATGACATTGTGGGGGACATCCACTCTCTCACGCCAACGTCTATCAATGACCTAAGTGTAATTACATATGGTACCTGCTAGGTCATGGATACTGTCATTTCCAAAGGTGTTATGAGCCCTTTGTGCCCTTAGTCCCTGTCTGGTGTACCACTCCATTCATATCTGTGCCTCCATGACAGCCTGGAACATGCATGTGGTAGAAAGAGGTGTGGCACATCTGCCAGGGGCATGATGACCAGCAGTGGTCTGATGAGAGCCCCTGGGCATCTGCCTATGTGACACCATTCCAGACATCTGGCTATGGCTGCTGTGTCCTGATACATGTGCCATAGATACCACACTGTCCTGGCCAGTGCCAACCATGCACTGTCCCTCAGCTAAGGGCAATGGTGATGATGGATGTACAGGCAGTATGACTCTGTGCATGGATGGGGTGGAGACTTGTGTACTGTCAATTGGTGGCCCAACATCAGACCCTGACAAACCTGGCTGTGCCTCAACACACCTATCCTCATGATCACTGTCTGTCTCAGTGACATCAGGTTCCCTGCTGTACTGAACCAGCCCCACCTCGGCACCTGTGAAAGGAAAACAGGAATCACACTTTAAGACCTGTACATGATGTCAGACCACATGCACACATGCACATGCACACATGCACACGCACACATGCACATGTGCACACATGCACATGCACACATGCACATGCTTTTACACACACATGCACACATGCGCACATGCGTGCCTGCCCACATACACACATGCACACCTGCACACACACAAAAATACACTCCTCCCTAAAGCAGACACACACAACACCAGCAATCTCAGAACATACACAATAGCAGGTGATGGTGGGGTACAGTATCACAAGCAAAACAATCATATCACACATGTCAGCATGCAGGACATGTGTTGCTCAACAGCATGCAGTGCAAGTGTAGACAGTCCTTGTTACTAACAGTTTACATGGCTTTGATGCATGTGTTTTGTTATTAGGTGATGGGCCACCCTCTGGAACACAGTGCATACATGGACACAGCATTGCTGTGCAGGTATTCAAAACTCTGTAATGTACTGTGCACCATAACAAACAGATGCACATACCATGACTGGATGTGTATCTGTGTGTCAGTTAGGTATCCAATGCTGATTACAGCCTCTGTGTCTATAGCAAATAATTGTAGACACATTTTTAGCACATGCATGATGAGTATTCAGACAACATCATCAGTGGTGCATGGATAATTGATGGAATACCATTCGGCCACATACCCAATGTATGGTATGGTGAGTGTAGATCATATTGTGGACATGCCAGTGTCATTCATGACATGGCATGCTAAAACACAACTGCATATTTAAATACTACACATACCCAATGTGTGTCATATGACCTAGCCACTCAATAGCATCACAAGACATATATGTGTCAGTTGTGCAAATAGTGATTGGTATGCGTATTGTTTAGAGATGCATATATGTGCACACATGCAACATTAAGGTGTATAGCAAGGTGTATAACAATGAAGCTATATGTAGTACTGTGGTTACAATAACTGGATGGGGTATAGTACCATAGGCCATCATCATGAAGCATTATGTGGTTACTCAAGGCTACAAATGTTTCCCAAACCAGCACTACTTATGCTATACCTGAGCTGTACCACCTTGGCTACATTCACCATTTCACAAACAGTTGTTACATGAGTTTGTAAGGAGGCCAATAAGGAGCATTCCCTGACATGAATGTGTAGTGTGTTGCAGAGTGTTTAAATGCCCCATGATAGGCCTCTACCTCTCAGGTATATTATGTGTAATGTGTGGATGAGATTTTGGATACTGGAGTGTGTCTATACAGAGGGTTTGGAAATCCTTTATGTGTAGCATGTTAAAATGCTCTCTGTATGACATAGATGTGTATGTTATGTGCATGTTGAGTATCAACTGTGCCTATCCAATGGTCACTATAGTCTAGCCACATTTGTTTGAGATGGTCTGGGTATTGCATGTGTTTGAGGCAACTAATCACGTTAGTGAGATGTGTGTGGTCTTACACCAAACATGCACAGCATGCATTATGGGTAGGTGTGTTACATGTGTACATGGCCTACACTTTAACTATGACATGCACTTTTTATTTACAATAATAAATGCAGAGCACACTTACTAGCATCTGTCCGCTGCCTTGATGTCACCCCAGAGGGACCTACATAGAGATGAGACAGTTTGTCAGTGGCCACAACTGTGGCATTGCTACTGTGTGTTTGCAATCTTACAGTACAACAACAGTTTACATTCACAGGGCTACAGATTATGTTCCAAATGATCAGTATTGCACAACAACAGGCTCCACATCTTTTAACGACACACTCCACATCTCACATATGCATGATCTACCAATACAGATAACAGTAGTCTATAGATATGCCATGTTACTTGCATGCTCCATGTGTGCTTGCTGGGTGGCTCCAACCTCGATCATGGTGTTTGGCTGCTGCTGTTGTTGTTGGGCAGGTGCCACCAGGCTCAGGAGCAGTTCCTCCACTCTGGTGAGGGGGGAATGGATATTAACACCACCTCCTGTTGCAAGCTGTTGTCTCCGCACATCAGCAGCACACTGACGGACATGTCTGAGAAGATCACTGCAGTGGTGGCGTACCTGCTCATATGTCTGGTTATGCAGGCCTACTTCATTTACCCTGCGGACAACATCTTGCCACATTGCAGTACGCTCCTGCTGGTCCTGGCTGGTTTGTGAGAACATGAGACTGTAGTGCTGAATCATACTGGTAGTAATTATGTCATCTTCAGCACTACTGTAAGTGGGGTTCATGCGATGTGCCATGATCCCTGGAAGACATAAATACGAAAATATGTCTGAGCAAGTCATATGGCACATTTAACATTATACAGTACAGATATCACTGAACTGTCATATTTAGCAACCTATTAGCTAACCAAGAATGAAACACTTCAACTGCCACTTATCAATGCTCACCCCACAACTGCTTGGAAGTGCCTGGCTCACTCTCAATCTAATGAACCATGTTCTGTGCAGCGACAAAATAAAATCACTATATAAGATTATACACTGTATGCAACACGAAGAACCACCTAGCCACAGCAGACATACATCAAGCTGATGTGTAAAGAAATATATCATCCATCACAATGAGTGTAAGGTGCAGTAAATGTATTACTATTATACCACACAACTTGTTAATGTCAAACCCGTGTCCAAAATATGTGCACAATTGGGAATATAGTTTGCATACTGCTGTAGTACACTATGAATGTTGCTAGATACGCAGTTATATGTTTTACCACACATATATCAAATGACATGTTAAAGACATACCCACACACACATCAGACATAATTACAAGACACAAAGGTATGACAACCCAGATAAGCTTTCAGTGTGTACTATACAGTACTGTGTGTCAGTACTTACACAACTTTAATCTTGAGAAATGTAATCTGTGATGAATACAGGGACCACACAAAATAGTGGATGCAAGCAATGTGGGCATACACTATACTTTGCTGTACAGGCCCAGAGCTTCAAGTAGTACTACAGTACACACAGGATTTGGATTCAACATCAGTTCCAATCATTAATCATAGATGTAGTGCTTTAGTCTCCAATGACACGCCCTAGTTAAAACCAAGGGACGTAATCACACTGCATGCAATAGTACGTTTTCTGCCTAGCAACAGAATACACAGCCTTTGCTAGGATCAAAGCAAGGACCCATAATACCATGACATAAACAGTTTCCCACTAAGCTATCCCACAGATACATATCTTTGACATATTCACAAACACATTGACCATCACAGTCAGTTAACAGTACAGAGAATCTATTGCAACAAGTAGATGTAGGTGTGTATCAGTATATATAACTATATATATATATGTATATATATATATATATATATATATATATATATATCTATATATATATATATATATATATATATATATATATATATATATATATACACACACATCCACTGGTGTACATATACATATACATATATATATATATATATATATATATATATATACATTTCACCTTTCATAGTGAGAATATCAATTATACAAAGGATGTGAGGTGTACAGTAATGTAATAAAATCGCACAGTCTTGGGATAAATGCATTGAAGGTGTTCACTGCCTAAGTAGCTTTAGCAGGCCTCACTGGCTTCAACATTGCAAACTGAACAAACCACCCACAGTGTTTAACCACCACATGTCATATACCAGCACTGTATGCTGTCTTGTTTGTCACACACTAAAACCTACATACAAATATGCACAAACTAACCTTCACCAACATATATATCTCCACCCTTTACAAACAGTTGCAATATGTCCCCTGATCTATGCCCATATACAGATGTGAATATATATGACACATATATATTTCTCCGTATGTGTGTGGCATACACACACAAGGTTCACACTGTTGTAAGTCCCTGGAACTCACAGCTGAACTGTTGGGCCTTGCTACAACACAAACAGGTGTCACATATGAACACACAGTAACATTAGGGGGGTATATATGGCTATAAATGCTAGATAAACATACTAGACTGCTACAGCAGTTGTCAGTGCTAAGCTACACTTTAATATGACTATCATGCATGTGCTGTTCTGTCACACCCATGTTTATATAATGTCAGTGCTAATCCCCCCAACAGCCATTGACCACAGTACTGTACAGAACACAGATAACATGGATCAGATCTTTTGACATTTAATGCTGAGCTACACATTTCACAGGTATGTCCCACTGCCCAGAGGTACACACTGTATTGTCCATAGCAGTAGTTAAGCAGAACATCTATGCATAAATAAGTGCTGCTGCCACATATGAATGGTTCACATTATGTAGACTATTCTTCAATAACATCTACTACATGCCAGTAAATACATATGTGTCACATACCTTTCCTTTGTATGATTTGGTAATCTTTCTTTTTCTTTTTCCTTTTCTCTGTCTCTCTCTCTCTCTCCGTCTCTCTTTCTCTGTCAGTCTCTGCAATAGAGTGATTGAGTTTGTTGGCAGAGATTGCAGCCTGCTTTTGTAGGTATTTGCACATGAGCATGTGATGGCCTCTGCACCAATTAGTGGCCACCACTTGCTAATTGCATTCAGCCTGATGTGTAGTAATTGCAGTAATCACTGTCATAGCAACCCAGTACTATAAATTGCTAACTCAGGTATGTGTGGCCTTTTCAGCTTTCCAAGATGGAGATCATCCTTGTTTGGTGTGGACATCATTGTTCAAGACTGAAGGTTGGTATAGTTCTTATATCAGAAGCCAGGGGTGTAGCCAGAGATTTACATTTTGTACTCAGACCTAATGTTGCTGCTTCCAGTACCCACTTGTCAGTGTAGAAATGTACTCAACCCTCAAAATGCTACCCCAAGATACATGGAAAGATGTCCTTTCTTTTCAACTTTTACAATTAACTGCCATACAAAGCTAGTTATTGAGATGTATTCCTTTGGCACAAGAATTGTTTGTGAACTGCTATACTGTGAATATTCATTTACTCAGTTCTGAACAGTTTGTGCTTTTTGAGTGTTGACATTAGCACAAGCTGCTCAGAAAAACTGGACACGTCAGTACTGTGAGTATGCTTACCTACATCCTTGGTAGACCCTGCACACACAGGTATATTCTACATTTGGGTAAGGGTGCAGAAGTACAGAGAGCGTAAGTATTATTGTGTGGATTTTATCTTGCTGGACTTACAGGGTTGCTGTGTACATGTTAGTTTATAAAGGTAAGTAGTCTGTCTGCGTAACTCCCAACTGTGGACCTCTCCACATGGTAGCCAGAGAATAGACTGTTATTTTTTGTCTGTGCACCACACAGGTCTTTTCAGCAATAGAGCAATGGCATTGTTACAGTTGGTTGCTACCAGTACATGGCTACATCCATTTGTATTTCAGTGTTGTATTCCTACATAAGGGTATGCTTCTGAAACTCCTTCCAAAGCTATTTGCACAGTGTGTAACAGCAGAAAGGCTGATATACCTCTGTGTTTCTGCCTCTGCCCGACCTATCAAACACTCAGGTACATATTTGAACAGACTCGGAAAAGTAAGGAAAAAGTCAGGGACACCTTTAAAATGTTAATGCCATTAAGTTGAAACATTGAGAGAATCAGAGCATATGAATTGAAATGTAATTCACCACATTTCTGGCCAAAGACAGTAGTTTTAGGAGGGATTCAGAGGGACAGAGCTAAAATTTGTGTCAAAATCAGGGACATCCCTTCAAATTAGGGACATTTGGGAGGTATGGCCTCTGCCCTAAACAGATATGCCAGAGTTTGTCCTGCTGTGATACTGTGTGGGGTTGTAAAGTGATGGTGTAACATTATTTCCTGCTAGAATGGCTGCTTCTCTTATCACAGTCATGTAATGTAATCCCACAACAACTGTTGGTAAAGATCCACAGAACAAGTTGTGTGGTATGGCATTCCTATTTTTCCTTTACATTCACTCATTCTGATGCATGATATATTTATTTCAGCACCAACTTGTTGTATATCTACTGTGGCTTAGTGGTACTTCATGTTGTGTAGTGTGTACAAGGTCCAGGGTTTGAGACTGACAGAGGTGTTTTATTTTGCTCCTGTGCAGAACAACGGCCCTCACATACAGAGTGACTAAGGCACTTTTAAGCAGTTGTAAGTGGGTTTGCGCAGGTTTGCGTGATACTTAGCAATGCTTAGCTAAGTGCAAACAAGCGCACACTCACGCAAACCCGCTAACTACTGCTTAATAGTGCTTACTCCCGCTAACCGCCAAGCTCATTTCTTTGAAAGAAAAGAAAAATGGGGAGAGAGGAAAGTGGTGAAAAAGGGTTCACAAAGAGGGAAAGACAGTATGGAAAGTAGCTTGGGATGTGCAGAACGGGTGTAGAGAAGGTCCATAGCTGCCCATTACTTTAACAGCAACAGCTGTGTATATGGAATAAATTTGGAGGCAGATATGAAACCTTCAACCCCCGAGCAAGGGGTGAGGGCAACAAAGTATGTTGTAATGCCAATTAAATTACATTTTATGTGTCTAGTGGACATGTGTGCAAAATAGGCAGCTATGTATGGGGCGTAATTTTTTTTTTGGGAGCAGACTGCCCCTTTTTTTTTCAGGTGAAAGTGGAATGTGGGGTAGGGGAAGTAGGTATATTTGGGGAGGTAGGTTGGGGAGGTAAACAGACAAGACAAACAAGACACATACAGGGGCGGTATATGACATATGTGGTGGGTGAACACCTTTGATGGGGAGGAATGTTTGGAAATCGCAAGCCCATGAGCCCACAGATGGAAACAGTGGGACTGAGGTCCCCAACCATGGGCAGTCATCACTGCACCTTCACAGTCCAGAGGGTGGCTGTGCTGAGGGCTGTGTAGGAGGGGCAGGCTGACCTGGGAGTTGCACCACTCGTGCCTCAAGCTTGTGTAGAGGTTCTGCAACAGAACATTCAATCTCTCTACGCAAATCAGTCCAGACCGTTCAAAGGGTGATAGGTGGCCCTCCTCCACCCACGCTTGCACAGGGGGGCCGAGCCCCATCCCCTGCAGCGCTTCCACCCAAAGGTGGCACAGGGCCAATGGAGGAGGAGGTCCCAGGCTGGGCACCGGACCTGCTGGTGCCAGGTGCCATGGCCATTTGAGGTGGGATAGTTGGGTCTGCTGGGACCGGCCTTCCATACAAACAATTTGTTGGAGGGTTTAATAAAGATATGGGTTAGTAACAGTCAACAGCATTCCCAATTAGTTATAACAGCATGCAGAAGTATCCTCATTAACCCAACACACCAGATTTTCAACAGTTGAAAAGCAAGCATAACACATGCATATATAGAACAATAGTGGACATTACAACAGCATGAAGGTTGAATTGATGGCAACAGGCCATCAATATTGTGGAATTTAACAGGGCACTTGCATAGAAATAAATGGAAATATTTAAAAACCAATAGGACATATGTCCCAACAAATGTTTTGAGATTAGACATACTGATTGAGGTGTGGAATTGCATTTTTTATGCACATTCAGTAGGGTAGAAAAGAATAGCTCAATTAACAACTTATATATCCTTCTAGTTTTCAGTACATTCCTATTAACTGCAGTTATATGCCCCTTACATGTATTATTACACTACCCAATGTCCTTATGTTGTGCAATTGGATTTTGCTAGATCATTATATACATGAGCTGTATCTTACATACAAACTTTCCAAGATGCAGATGTTACTGCTACATATTTTGATAGTTGCTCACACACACTACTGCTAAGATGGTACACTGCCAGCTCTACTTGCATATAATTATCTAGACATGTTCAGGTGAAAGTATCAGTTATATGTTAACAGCTCCCTGCATTTCTGGCAGCACACTGACATTTCTGGGGAACACACTACCAAGATACTCATGTGCCAGATTAACCTGTACATGCTGGCCATGAACCAACAGTTGAGGGCTGTACATATGCATAAAAGCTACTGGCACTCCCTTCATCCACATTATATGGGCCTACCCAAGTGTGGGTTAACACTGCTTAATACAACAGTACTATTTGTAAAATGCAACAGTGCAACAGCATATAAAAAAAAATGACACAGACACACTCCAGGAATTATACATTTGTTAAAGGATTATTACAGCTTTATTTATTGGGGTAAAACACTTTTTGAAGGCTCTCTCTCTTATTTTATATAACAGTACATGCAGAATAATTACTAACCTGCCTAATGACGCAGCCTTTGCAACCTATCATCATGGGCTTGCTGATTCATAGCCCGGACACCTGCAGCTGTGAAGTAAATGCAGTGATATTGAGACATACCTATCCATAGTATAGACAAGCATAGCAATTCTTAACTACTTAATACAATGGCTACTTACACAGTACTGGGGCATTAGGCATCGCATGGGACTCCTGGATCCACTGGTCCAGTTGATCCTCCTTACGTCACTTCAGGTCAGAATAATGGTGCCTGACCTGCTCACCAGTCTGAGGAATACCAGTGGCACTGGTGAGATCACGAGTTAGACTGTTCCAGACCTCCATTTTATATCGGATGCCCTGGTACTGGCCCCGCAGGAGTCTTTCCTCATGATTGTGGACAAGGAGTCAAACCATTACTTTGGTCTCCTCAATGTCCCAGCGTTGCACTCAAAATCGAGTGCCTTCTCCAGCACCTGCCATGCTGACTGCAGAAGAGAGCTACAACCAGTTATGGCAAGTATTCCAGCCTGTGGAGCTTAAATATGCCTCATTTCTCGCACTTATTTGTGATTGGCCAGTTTTGAAAAAACTCAGCTGTAGGCACACCTGCTTAGCTGATGTTAGCAATGTTTAATATTCCTTTGATAGATATGTGTCTGTTGAAAGTGCATGGTTATGAAATGCTGTCATGGCTTAGTGGTTATGTACTGTGACTGTAGTGCGCAGTATCCTGATTTTGGGCCCTGTCACTGCTTTTTATTTTCCTACTGGCCAGACCTGAATGCTTAAGGTACAGTAAAGGAGGTGTGACCGTGTTTAGCCGACTTTGCTCAACTTTGCCCGAATTTGCCCAACGTTGCTCGATGTTGCCCGACGTTGCCCGATGTTGCGCTAGTTAGCATGGTGCGCAGCTACGCACAAATACATGGTATTTGCACTGGTTAGTGCGGTACGCAGTTATGCGCAAATACCTTGCGCTTGTTAATGTGCTGCTCAGCTGCGAGCAATTGGTTTTAAATGTGCTAAATACTGCTAAAATGTGCTTGGCCATGCTTTATATTGCTTAAAATAAGTTACTCATGCTTCAGAATGCATAACCATTTCACGTACAAATATATATAATTCGTTCACTACTACATATAACATTTGAATGCCTTTTACAAAACTTATACATGATAAATGTTAGGAAATATTTTTGTATACAGATTTCCAACACAAAATGGAACGTGCAGTAGTGGGACTCGAACCGGGAATGCCTCCTCTTTGTGCGAAGGCTCTAACCACTACGCTGTCACTATTTCACTTAATTTGCATATTTTTTTTCTTATTACCCTCTTCGGTGTCTAAGCTGCTAACTGTAGCTAAGCAATGGGCAATCCCGTGCAAAGACGCACAAATATGAGCAGCAATATCGGAAATAAAACAAAAAAAAAAAATCTTTTAATGTTTAAATTTGTACGAGGTTTAACATATGGGGGAGTGTATTGTTACAATGTACACATGTGAGCGGACTCGCTCATGTAACTCAACATTTCTTGGGTTTTGTCAGTGCAGGGGCTTGGATTTTTGGACTGTTCGGCAGTCAGACATGCCCCCTACACTCGTCCACGCTCTGTGTAAGCTTTAGAGTTGAGGCAGCGCGCCCTCATTAATATGCATGGCGCACTGCCGTCATACTCTTAGACTGGCATTTCCACGGATGATTAGTAAATCCTGGGGATGGTTTGACTAAAAAAAAATGGAAAGACTACCACATACAGTAAATCATGTTACTGAATAGAATAACCGGGAAGAAATATGCAATAGGAGAAATAAAAGAGCAAAAATAGCAAGCTAGGGTGGTAGAAAGATTGAAGGAGTGTTGACTGATAAATAAGATAACCATTTCAGTAGTCCACTTTTAAAAATCTTCAAAAGTAAATTAAAGGTCCTTTTATTAGGCAAAAGGAAGGAAAACGTTTTCAGCAGTATCCATAAACTGCACTCGTTGAAGAAAAGGCCTGTTGGTTAGTGTGTGATTATTAGAAAACAGATGCTTAAAAATGTAAATAAAGCATACAACCATGTAGATTGTAAGTTGAAAGATATGCTAACATTTTACTCCAATGATCTCTAGTGCTACTGAATGACATAATCATGCCTTGTTATACCTAACACAGGATTTAAACTTTATTTATCACTGAAGTCAATGGGATCTAGTTAGTATAGTAAAACTACTTTTTTGTTCAAGTGTATATTGATCTTTCAACATGTGCCTTTCTAAGCAAATACTTCTTTTTCATACTACCTGTCAATGTGTCTCTCAATTTTCTTCTGTTACTTCCTACTTGCCATTTTTGAGGATGTCTGCAACACCTTCAGTAAGTCAGTTTCCAACATTTTCTTTTTCATCTTTTTAATTTTTATTGTTTTCTTCATTTTCACATTTTCAACATGTTTTATTACTCCCACATTACTACTGCATAGTTTTCAAAAGCAGAACTCATAAAGATACCATCATTTTCTAATTCTCTTTGGGCTTAAAGATTTTTCACTCTGTTTTCACTGGCCTTTGATCACTGTTCCGTCAAATGCCATTTCGGTCACTTTAGGCAGATGTTTTATTTATTATATACAGTACAAGTTGCACCCATGATGGATGCTCTATTATGTTAGGCCCCGTATATCATAACATCACAAGCTTACTGTATCATGCATTATTTATTAAATATCACCTGAAACTTAAGCGGGATCATTTCGACACTGACCTATGTATGAAAATAGTGCCTGTGTGTTCAGTGGACCACTCCCATTGCAGACAAATGTAAAGGTTGACTGATGAATAAAAAAGTAAGATTAATTACTAAAATGCCTGTGTTCTGCAGTCCCAAGGATAACTGAAAGTTTGGTTTTATGCACTGGAAGTGATTTGTTTTATGTCACTAGAAGAACGAGAATGTTAACAAACAGGATTTATTGACATTGTCTTGCCATAAAGAAAAGAATAACACACTTTTCAAGGGCTCCTCTACAGGTGATTGAGGTGAAAATCATTGAGTGTCAGTTGCCTGAAGAAAAAGGCATTGATGAACAGAATACTGATAGTTGTTTTCCATATGTAATTATTGCCAGTGTGATTTTAAAGTGTGTAACTGCTGCTATTCACTCTTTTGGGGATATTTTTCCTTTCACTGGGTTAATGCAACTGATAAGTTGGTATATATAAGTATGGGGGCTGTGGGGCACCCCCCCCCCCCCATCAGGGGGTGCAGGGGGCTTGCTCCTTTGCAGAAAATACTTGAACTTAACTTTTTTGTCATCTGTGATTAGGACATAATTTTTTAGTGTCTCTGATGCTTACAGTTTTGTTTGGTTATCCATAGTAAAAATATTTTCAAGCATTGTGCACAGCGCAGTGGTGCAGCTGTTTGTGTTGTTGCCTGACAGCAAGAGGTCCTCCAGTTTGATTCTTGGCTGGGGTACCTTCTGTGTGGTATCTGCATGTCCTTCCTGCATTCCTGTGGGTTTCCTCCCATGTTACAAAGACATACATCTGGAGCATTTCTCCAAGGGCCTCAGCTGAGAATTGACTTGTTCCAAGTTGGACTTTCCTGGTAAACAAACGTTAAATAAAAATTCTCAGAAATGTCATGCTTTTGCAAACTTTTTTATTTTAGACCAAGTACAATAGGGTGAAAGTGGTAGTAAATTAAGAAACAGAACTAAATCAGAAAGAGTAATAATAGGATGTGCATCACAAGTACCACCTTTAAATGATGCTCGTAATTTTAAATGCATGACATTTCAAATATTAAGGTTTATGTTTTTACATTATATGGTTGCTGTGAAATACTCTTGTTTTTTTTAATTTTGTACTTCAGTCTGAAGAACTAAAATGACAAATGCAAAAACACTTTGCTGAAGATTTATTTTAATAATTTCAGAGTTTCTTCATTATTTTAATGCTTGCAGTTTTTAATTAAGTAATAATCCTTGTCTGTGCATGGGCATATCAGGATTTAACCATGGCTGGTGTGATTAAACAAAGCCAACCATGGGTAAATTCTGATATACCCAAACACAAGAGTGGTTTGTTGCTTTTATATAAGAAAATTATTCAAGAAAGAAATTTCTTACCTTTCTCTTAAATAACATCTTTGTATAACTGTATTTCAGTATTCTTTTGTATATGGGGCTTGCTTTCCCAAACTTGCACAGCACATCAATGTTGTGCAGGAGAAGCAGCACAGCAAAAAAATCTCTATTGCATTTTTTCTAAATTTTAATCAGAATTTTATGAGAGATGGCAGAGAAATGGAAGGAAACTTAGGTGTGTTTCTGTTTCTTTAGTTTTGCAGAACATACCTGATTTTTCTTGTATTTTGCTCTCCCCCCATCATGTGTATATAGAAAGTCTGGCCACTCAATAGTACTTCAGTTGCTGGACTTTTTTTTATTCATATATGCTTGATTTACAATAGGGCACGCTGGTTGGGCCATCCAATCAGTGTCCTCATTTTTGAATAATAATGAACAGTCGTATAATTTTTATTTTTGTCTGTGTTGCTGTGACTGCTAGTCTTAATGTACCTTTTGTGTTTTTTTTCACTTTCACCTGTTGGGGATTTGTTCACTATGAATATAGTTTTTTAGTGGATATGGTTTTATTTTATTTGTTTCTTTACCATTTTCAATTCTTAGTTTGAGTAATTTGATTCATTTTTAAAATGCAATGTCATATTTATTTTACTTGGCTTTAAGTTGCCTAAACTTTTTTTTAATTTTCTCCAGTGTACATTTGAAGCCTGCCTCAGCAGTATAAACCTGGTTCCTTTTAAGTAGTATTTTGCTTTTGGGTTCATAGGTAAGCAGTTGGCAATCAGTCTGCAGATTATTACAAACTTAACCAGTAACCCATATTCAGAAGTTACCTCCACCTGCAAAGAGAGCATCATTCCCACTGCTGCAGTAGCATTTTGGCTACGTGGATTGTGCCTCGCCCAAGACACAAGAACTGGCCAGCTTTCAAAAGCTCTGTTCCCTGCCACATATTCACTCTGCTGCCTGATTCGTCAGTGTGAGTGAGTAGGGAAAATCAGAATTCAGAGTGGAAAAATCCCTAGTACTTTCTTACCGCTCTGTGAAGAAATAGCTTGGAGGTTTCACAAAAGCAGTAGTCCACTTTTCTGCTCCATTCTGGCAGATAAGGCTCCTTTGGGAGAACCTTTCCATACAAAAATATTTGTTTTTAATGTGTTTAGAAGAAAAATAGATATAGGTACAGGTATGTGTGAAAAAAGTATTTTGTTTTTTTACTTTTGTGTATATATGTTGTGGTCCCTTTAAGAAAAGGGGTATTTTTTAATTATTGTCTGTTTCTTTAAATATCAGCCACAGTAAACCACAGCAAATGATCCAATAAAATCCACTTGTAACAAAATTAACCAAAACTGTTTTATTAAGTGCTTTTCATCTCACTCAATAGTAGAACTTCTTCAGATAAACTTATCAGTCATACTGAAACTTTATATATAAAAGTGTCACACATTGTTGACCAAGCATAATCCCCTCCCCAGGTTCCCTCACAAGCATTAACCCTTGTCTATCCATATATTTTATAATAGAAAACGTTCTTTACATTATTTAAACTTAGTTCAAATTATACACTAAATATAAACAAAATAAAATGTAAAAAAAAATATATATATATATATATATATATATATATATATATATGTAATAGTGTATACCACCTCCCTACTCTAACTTCCCACAATTATTAAAACTCACTATTTAATGAAATCATCATCTCATCAAACTTTTTAATTTTAAAATACATAAAATTGAGCTGATCTCATTAAGACCTGGGAATATGTATGGATATAATATAATATATGGATAGACAAGGGTTAGTGCTTGTGAGGGAACATGGAGAGGGGATTATGATTGGTTAACAATGTGTGACACTAAGTTTCAGTATGACTGATAATTTTATCTGAAGAAGTCCCACTATTGAGTGAGATGAAAAGCGCTTAATAAAACAGTTTTGATTAATTTTGTTACAAGTGGATTTTGTTGGATCATTTGCTGTGGTTTATCATGGCTAATATTTATCATTGTTTGCTGTCTTCCTTCTTGGTTCATTGTTCAAGTTTGTAGTATGATTGCTGAAGGATCCAACAACACTTTTGCAGCTTTTTCCCAGTCAGGAGACACTGATAACTTAGCTATGATTTTAGAGCTGCTGCCATAACGAGTGGAGAATCTTGCTTCAGGGCTGGATATGATAACTGAATTTAATTCGCAAGTCCAGCATGAGGATAATGCACATAATGTGAATTTAGTTAGGACTGATCAAACTACCTCTCCCAATAATGAACTGTTTCCTCCTACTCTGACTAATAGAAACGGTACCTCACATAATGAGCGAAATGGCAGTGGGAGCTCACAAATGAATACAATACAAAGTAACGCAGCATTGGATTTAAATGGAGAACTCTTGGAGCTTATTGGAGCTCATAATATAAATGCTTGGCTACATGAACCAGTGGTCTTGCAGACGTATGCAAGCGGTTTACAATTTATTTATTTATTATTTTACATTTGTTGACCGGGCTAGTCCAGCTGGAGAAATTTCCATTTTCAGTAGAGGCCCGGGGAGAAAAGCTCCACAGAGTGAGATACATTCAGAGATACATTCAGAGATAAATAATAAAATATAGTAACATACAGAGAGATTGTCATACAAAAATGTAATAGCAGTATTCATTATAATGAAAGTCTAAGAGTTAGTA
This sequence comes from Protopterus annectens, assembly GCF_019279795.1. NCBI lineage: Eukaryota > Metazoa > Chordata > Ceratodontiformes > Protopteridae > Protopterus > Protopterus annectens. Next base: position 1,253,640,518 of record NC_056729.1, read on the forward strand.
ATTGAGTTTGCAAGCAAACATTAAAAATAAAGGATAGCAAACTCTACTATATAAATAAAAACTACTACAAGAGTTAGTTACTAAAACACTCGATAGAATTGAATTCTCAATTAACCAGTTGAAAAAGTACTGATAGATTAACATAGAAAGGAGTGAAGGTAAGGAGTATAAGGTAAGAAGAGAGTGAGGGAAAAAAGTGGGGAAAGTAAGAGGTGAGAATAAAAGGAGCAAGTAGTGCAGAAAGGCGGGTGGAGAAGTAAAGGGATGAGAAAAGAAAGATGAAAAAGTAGGCAGAGCAGAAAGGAGAAAGAGAGATGGATATATTTAGGTAGTAATAGTGATGGACTAATCAGGTTTATTACAGGAGCAAAGCCAGTGATTTTGGAAATGCACTTTAATGTTCTGTTTGAAAAGAGGCAATGAAGTTATCTTTGTTATGCTAGTGGGTAACAAATTCCATTTTGTCCCTATAGCATTGGTAAATAGAGAGTCACCAGCATTGTTGTTTGATTTTGTTGAACTTGTCAGAAGTTTACTGGAAGGAGACAGTTGAGATTTTTATAAGGGGTTATAAGTTGTGAGAGTATTTTTAGGTTGGTATAGTATTTTATGAGCAATGCAGAGTTGATGGATTAGAAGATAGTTTTGAAATTCTGGCCATCCTAGAAGTTTTAAGTTGAGGCAGTGATGAGTTTTATAGGGATTACCAGTAGCAAAGCGGGCAATGTTATTATAACAGGTTGCCAGTTTGTTAAGGCTGGTTTTGAGGTTGGTGAAGATAGGTGCAGCATATAAAGAGTTGAAATAAGATGAGAGTGAGCAATCCGTGTTCTGGTAGATGGTGTAAGAAAAGGTCTGACTCGATATAAGGATCCTATCTTTCTGTTAACTAGTTTTATGGAGTTGTTAATGTGAAGGTCGAAAGAGATTATTGTCAATTGTAATACCTAGCAATTTAGTTGAGGTGTCGGGTAAGATAACAGTGGCTGTTTGAGGAGATGGAGAAATGTAAGGAGGTTCTAGATGTGGGAGTAAAAGAAGAAGTTTGGTTTTGGCATTTAGTAAGAGGAAACGGCTAGAGAACCATGTTTCTACTGTACTGAATACTTTTGGGTGAGAGATTAGTTCTGGGGTAGATGGAGCCGAGCAGATGAGTGTCGAATCATCTGCATATTGAATGCAAGTTGCTTGAGGGATTATTGTTTGCAGATCATTGATGAAGAGTGAGAACAGAAGTGGGCCAAGGATAGAGCCCTGAGGAACTCCAATGGAAACAGGCAGGAGAGAAGAGATGTGGTTGTCCCAGAGAACAGCTTGTTTTCTGTTTGTGAGGTAAGATTTAAACCATTTAATGGCTGGGGCATCAAATGAGATGGATTCGAGAGTGTTCAGTAATAATGGGTGGTTTACCATATCGAAAGCTTTGGAGAGGTCAATGAAGAGGGCAGAAGAGAGTAGGTTGTTGTTTCGGTTTTGGTTAATAGTCTCTACAAAAGAAAGTAGGGCAGTGGTAGTACTGTGATGTGGTCTAAAGCCATGTTGGCAGTTTGCTATTATGTTATGTTTTGAGAGATATTGTACAAGTTGATGGTGGATACATTTTTCCATAATTTTGGACAGAGGTGAGAGGAGAGCAATAGGCCTATAGTTGGAGTAGTCAGTTGAGTTTCCACCTTTGTGGAGTGGGATTATATGAGATATCTTCCAGACTTCAGGGATGATTCCTTCTCTAATTGTCCTGTTTATAAGAATAGATATAGGATAGGCAACAACCTTAGCAGCCTTTTGAAGAAAAAGGGAAGGGAGTTTATCAGCAGAGGGGGTGCATGGTTTTAGTTTGAGAAGAAGTCTGAGAATATATGATGTGGGGATAGGTTGTAGAGAAAAGTTGAAAGAGGAGTTGGTTAGTTTACTTAGAGGACAGAAGTTGTTGGCATTTAGTTGTTTAGCTAGTGCTTGGATAGTTTCTGTGAAGAATGAGTTAAGGGCATCTGCAGTCTGTTGTGGGGTATCTGGGTCTGCATTTAGTGGGGAAGGTGTTTTGGAAGTTCCTGGTGAGAGGAGTTTATTGATTGAGGACCAGAATAGTTTAGAATTGTTAATGTGGGTTTGTTGTAGTTCAATATAGAATTTCTTTTATCGGCTAAAACTGCTTTTTTAGTTAGATTTCTATGCTGTCTGAAAAGTAGGAGATCTGTATTATTTCTGTGGGATCTCCAACTAGCCCAGACTTTATTCCTAGCGATAATAAGTTTTTTGGTTTCATGGGAGAGCCAAGGGGCAGTATTGGATTTCATTCTAATAGTACGTTCTGGTGCATGTGTGTCAAGAATGGATAAAAATATTTTGTTAAAATGTAGTACTGCATTTTCAAGAGGGAGTGTTTTAAGGGTTCCAGTTACATGCACTGAGTTCAGCTTGAAATAGGTCAGGATTAAAATGTTTGATGGTACGTATTTTTCTAGTTATGTGGGGATTTGGACAGTCAGTTTTTTCTCTTGTTATAAAAGTTAAGGAGTGGTCACTAACATCGTCTGGCAAGGTTCCTACTTTATAATTAGTTTTTAGTCTGTTTATAAGTATCCAGTCTAATATGCTTTCTCTCTTGGTATGTTTATTGAGCCTAGTAGTCAAGTTAATGGTTTGGGTGAAACCGTGAAGGTTAATATGGGATGAAGGATTATCTGCATTAATGCTATTCCAGTCTATGTTCAGGTCTCCTAGAATGATGGTTTCCTGTGGATAGGTAGCTGATATGCAACTAAGATACTCTTCAAGTATTGGTATATTGTTACCAGGGGGCAGGTACGTACAGATGATATGTATGGATTTTTTGGAATTTAATTGGAGTTTGATAATGATGGATTCTATTTTGCTATTTTGAGATGATAGGGGTGGAAGGCTAGTGATATTAAGATGGTTTTTAAAAAGAATAGCAACACCACCACCCTTCCTTTTCTTACTATGTTATAGCCTTGGGGAATGATCTCAGAGTCTTTAGTGCTAGGTTTTAGCCAGGTCTCTGAGAGGCATAGAATATCAAATGAGTGTATGTGAAGGAGGGCATGTAGGTAAGGTACTTTGTTGTTTAAGCTTTGGGTATTAAGATGTCCGATTAAGAAGCTATTATTGGTTCTAGGCATATATACTGTGGGGGAAGAGAGTGAGGGGCCAGGGTTAGGGTGGATATCACCATCTTGAAGGGTAGGATTGCTACATTTGATAACTAGGTAGTGTCTTTGTAAGGTTAGAATTTTATTTTTGTTATAAGTAGTTAGGACATAGTTGAGATGTCTAAGTCTGTGGAATTTTGGTAGTTGGTAATTGGGGGTAGATGAAGTAAAAGGATAAGACATAAGTGAAATGATAGATGCTGATGTGTGTTTATGTGGAAGGAGGGATAGAGCATCAAGTGATACTTCGTAAGAGGATAGCAGATAGACTGAACATAGGGTGGAGAGTAGCAGGAATGGTAGTAAATGCTGGCTAGGCAGGTAGGGAGCCATGGTAGGATGAGTCTTGAGAAGTTAGAGAGGGCTAACAGAGTGTGTGAGAGGCAGGATGTAAAAGGGGTATTCTACTGTAGAGTAGATATAAAGATAAGATAGGAATAGGGGAAGAGTGGATAGTGAAGTGGTAAGGATTAAAGTGGGATAGTTAAGTGAAAGATGATGAGGGGAGGAATGTGAAAAATACAGTGGGAGTGTGTTGTAGAGGTGGGGTGTGTTTGGATGGGAGGAAGTTTGAGCGGGAAGGAGAGGGATTGGATGGGAGGGATAGGGGAGTGGCTAACAGTACTATAAGTGTAGCAGGGGTGGGTGGGAATTGGGGTAGGGAGGGAGCGGAGTGAGCCCAACAGGAGGTGGAGAGAGGAGACAATCAGAAATGCAGGTAGGTATGGTAGGAGCAAACAGTATATGGAAGTATGGTAGGAGCAAACAGTATATGGAAGGAAGAGAAAGGCAGGAGACCAAAGTAGACCAGTGGAGTAGGAATAGGTATGCAGGAGTAGGTAGAAAGCAAGCAGTAGGAGGTAAGGACGAGAGGGGTGAGGTGGAGCTGAGAAGTCTGGCAGGGTAATGGAGCAGTGGCAGCACTATTTGCAGGGAGATAGGCAGACTGTAAGATAGAAAATAGAGCTTAAAGGAGATATGGAATTTAACAAATAACTTTAAAGGCTGATTCTAGGCATGGGAAAAGATGATGGAGAAAGAGAATAAGGAGAGCCACCTAGTGGCTAGGGCAGGTAAAGAGAGGGAGAAGTCAAGAAAAAAGAGAGTAGTGTGGAGGTAGGAGAAGGCAAGAGTTAGGGGGTAGGGGAGGATATGAGAAAGGAGGGGTACTGGCTGCTAGGCATGGGAAAAGATGATGGAGAAAGAGAATAAGGAGAGCGCCACCTAGTGGCTAGGGCAGGTAAAGAGAGGGAGAAGTCAAGAAAAAAGAGAGTAGTGTGGAGGTAGGAGAAGGCAAGAGTTAGGGGGTAGGGGAGGATATGAGAAAGGAGGGGTACTGGCTGCTAGGCACACAAGCACAGGGAACTAATGAACTCTATAGGTTGACTTGACCAGAGGCTAGTAAAACATCAGTGCAAAGCCCATAACGTACTTTTAGTTCCTTGTTAGAGGAGTAGATAAGGGAGGCAGATAGTCTTTCAGTACTGTAGGCAAGGCAGGAATCGTCCGACACCTGTAGGGCGTGAGGCAGGTCAAAATCCAAAAGGGATAGAGCTAAGAAATGTTTTTAGTTCCTTGTTAGAGGAGTAGATAAGGGAGGCAGATAGTCTTTCAGTACTGTAGGCAAGGCAGGAATCGTCCGACACCTGTAGGGCGTGAGGCAGGTCAAAATCCAAAAGGGATAGAGCTAAGAAATGTTTTTAGTTCCTTGTTAGAGGAGTAGATAAGGGAGGCAGATAGTCTTTCAGTACTGTAGGCAAGGCAGGAATCGTCCGACACCTGTAGGGCGTGAGTCAGGTCAAAATCCAAAAGGGATAGAGCTAAGAAATGTTTTAGTTCCTTGTTAGAGGAGTAGATAAGGGAGGCAGATAGTCTTTCAGTACTGTAGGCAAGGCAGGAATCGTCCGACACCTGTAGGGCGTGAGGCAGGTCAAAATCCAAAAGGGATAGAGCTAAGAAATGTTTTTAGTTCCTTGTTAGAGGAGTAGATAAGGGAGGCAGATAGTCTTTCAGTACTGTAGGCAAGGCAGGAATCGTACCATACAATAAGAGCAACTGGCTGGAGGGTCTGTTAGTATTGCTACCAGTTTAAAAGATTTGGACTATAAACTGGTAAAGTACAAGAAGCTTCAACTTGAAATTACTTACTTCCAGGAATTTATAAGGGAAGGGATTGTACCAAAAGGGCTTAGGTCTTGGCAATACCCCACAGGGTTAGTGGAAGGGTCAGCTTTCCACCAGGACCTTATTAGACTTTTTGATAAGCAAGGTCTAGAGCTACTTGAACTTATGATCAAAGATTATCAGGTGGCAGTGGCAACTTAATTAAGGAGACAGTGGCAATGGACAATCTTATTAAAACACATACCAATTTCCAACGTTATCGGTTTGAGTATGATAGAATGTTCAATAGCATAGACCAATATCTTATGAAACTTAGAACAACTAAATTGAAAAAAACTTAACAGGGATAGGAATGAATACAGGAATGGTTCAGCCTATCCAAAGTCTCTCCCTTCACATACTTGGAATGTGATTGGTCAAGGGACAAATATGGGAAATCCTAGCACCAGTAACCAGGGAGGAGGAGTAGCTAGTGACATCAGTGGAAATGAGGTCAAGCATGTTGTAGAACCTGTACCCAGAAGTGAAAGGATTTTTAACTACAGAAATAATGGAACAGCAGCTAACAACCAGCAACCACAGAACTCTAGCCGTCCATCACAAGGGGGTACAAATTTTCAGAACAGGGCACAGAACCACAATCCCCGACAAGGAGTGATACAGAAAACTAACAATAGGTGCAAAGCGAACAGGCATAAAAGGTAAACAACCAAGTCCATCTGATGGTTAGTAACTGTAAAGTCATGTTAAACAAAGACAATGATTTTAAAATATATAATTATTCAGATGTGGTTTTTGATGCATGTCTTGTCGAACTTTTATCAAAAGGTTGCACATTTGTACCAACATATAAGACAGATGTATCAAGGACTTTACTTGACCTTAAACTGTTTGCCAGAAAATTAAATTTCACAGTGCTTTTCAGGCAAGATTACTTTAAGGAAGAGGTTTACCACATAGCAAGTGTTTATCACCCTCCTTTGCACCCTGTATTAGAGCTTTTTGAACAAATTTGTGAATTGGATATTAGGAATTGCATTGAAGTACATAATAACTTTAAACATAGTGAACACAATATTAGTGTGTGTGAAAGGCAAGCACTGTCTAATTTAAAAATGTTGCCAGTGAGAATCATGAAACTGGCTGGTCATTATGGGTAAGGAAGATTATGTGGACATGATGATTAAGTATTTGAACACTGACACATACAGTGAAATTTCTAGAAATGAACTGAACCTAGAGTATGCACTCATAAAATCATACATCAATGACATGCACATAGAAGCTAGAATTGATACAGAACTTTTTAACTACTTAATAATGCCAGCTCCCAGGATCCCCATATTATTTGGGATACCAAAGGTAAATAAGAGCATTGATGACCCCCCACCCCCACCCCACGTGAGACCACTTGTTGATGCAAGGAATAGCCTGGAAGAGCAAATATGCAAAGACTCATGGTCATTTCTAAATAATATTAATAATTTAGAATTTAAAAGTGAATTTAATTTCCTAACTATAGATGTAAAAGACTTATACTCTTCTATCCCCCATATAGAAGGAATAGAATGGGTAAGTCATATAATGAGAACAAAAGGTACAATAAAAGAAGAAGTTAGCTTAGTAGAGGAATTATTAGAGATAATTTTCACCAACAATTATAAAATGTTTAACAATAAATACTTCGTCCAAAAGATTGGCATGGCGATGGGCTCCCCATGTGGGGTCAGCTTCACCCATTTGGTAATGGCATATTGGGAACAAGAATTTATAAAAAAGAACCATATCAGTAACCACATTTATTTTTTACAAGGTTTTCGGATGACATGATTATGATTATTAAAGATGGAGAGAGTACAGCTAGAGACTTAATGAATTATTTTAATAACACTACTGACTTCTTACAATTCACATTGAATTACCATACAGAGAGGGCAGCTTATTTGGATATTAATATATGTAAAGACATAAATAATAGGCAATATACAGCAAACAGAAAATGAAGCACAGGAACCAAACAACCAAGTAAATAAAGTAACCAGCTGAAAGCAAGATGAACAGCACCAGAGTAATAGCGTAATCAATAGTTTAATTTCCGCTTTCGTCAGTGGACTTCATCAGAATACAAAATCAACACAGTTCAAAGCATTTAAATATCACAACAATTAACGTACAAATTAATCAATCAGACCACAATTGATTAAGTATTTAAAACATGTAAAAAACAAAAGAACTTCATTCATCTGATATTAAAAAAATCTAAGGGAACAAGTTCCTTATTAATCTGTAATTTTCTATACTTTAAAAAACATTTAATGTTAATATAATCGTTCAAGCCAGGAGACTTATCAGCGTTAAGTTTAATCTGCCATATGGTTTCACGCTGCTCTACAAAATTTTTATAATCTCCTGCTCTAAGATCAGAACATACCACTTCCAAGACAGAAAATAAAAATTTTTTATATGAACTACAAACTTTTGTGTGTTTGTAAAGAGCGTTGTTCTCATCCTTTGTTTTGATACTGTAAAGGTGCTCTCTAATCCTGATGTTCAAACTACGGGTGGTCATGCCAATGTAAAAGGCAGGACAACCCGAACATTGACTTATATAAATCACTCCCTTGGTTTTACAATTAACATACCCAGGAACCCTAAAAGTATGATCAATATTTTCTATTCTAATGTAAGGTCCCTCTGAAATAAATCGACACATGTTGCAACTATGGCAACAGTGCATCCCAGTCTGAGTAGTGTTAAAATTCGAAACCATTGAAGTTTTACTTTCCAAGATCCCTTTTAGATTATTATTGTTCCTGAATACAAATGAGGGACTACCACCCAAGGTCTTTTTCATCTCCTCATTACCCTCAATAATTTTCCAATTGTCTGTGATTACTTGTCTGATCAGAGAACTATCGGTACTGGTCTCCAGGGAACACATAAGGCATGTTTCAAACTCCTTCTCCCTATTTCCTTTCCTGACATCTCCTACTGTTGAAATAGGGAAGTCCATAATTGATCTAAAAATACTTGAACGTTTCTGTAGAATTTCATCCATAGTTGTACATAATTTATTAAATTCGTACCCCCTCTCTTGAAATAAAGAAATTATTGTGTTAAATTCCTCAAGTAAGTCATTCTGTTTAGATGTCATCCTACTTGCCCTAATGAATTGTCCACGCGGAACATTCTTAATTACGTGCCGAGGATGGTTACTAGAATGGTGTAAGTAACCATTAGTGAAGGTCTCCTTACGGTAGATCTTACTATGTAACCGTCCATCATGTTCATCCCAATATAAAAGAATGTCCAAAAAATTCACTCTTGTTCCCACAACACCCATGGTGAACTTCAAGAATTCAGAGGAATTATTAATCTCTGTAAACAACTTATTGACTGTGGACAAATTTCCTTCAATAACAAAAAGCAAATCATCAATGTATCGGCAAAAAAACTTGATGTTAAATTTCTGCTTCAAAGTGTGTATCACTTCCTGCTCCCACCAGGCCATGACTAAGTTTGCAAATGCAGGGGCGGCAGAAGACCCCATAGCCACCCCTTTTCTCTGCCTGTAGTATAGCTTATCAAAAAGAAAAACATTGTTTTCTAAAATCAATTCCAAAAACAACCTGATGGTGGAAACAAAACCAGCCGTGAATCTTCCACCCTTTTTTGTCAAAAAATCACAAACTGCTTCTATTCCTTCACAATGAGGAATACAGGTGTACAAAGAAATAACGTCAACAGTAAAAATAATGTGTTCTGATGGATCAAAACCTTGTTCGTGTATATAACTACCAAACTTACTTAGAAAATGCCAAGAATCCTTGACATAAGATGGTTCTTCACTTAAAATGGGGCTCAAAATAGCATCAACCACAAGGGAAATACCTTCCGTGACTGAGTGAGGACTTGAAACTATAGGTCTTAAAGGGGGATCTTTTATGTTCTTGTGGGTTTTTGGTATCCCGAAAATTACTCCTATACGTGGTTCAACTACTACACAAAAATCATAAACCTCACCTGTTATTTCCCCTGTCATAAAAAGACCATATAGTTCAGAGTGTATAAACCGAACCCTCCTTTTAAAGTCACAAAGACTAATTGTCTCATATTCATCTTGATTGCTAATTATTTGTAACATTTTGAGTTGATAAGCCTTCTGACTCATTATGACTATGTTTCCCCCCTTGTCACTCTTCATGAACCTGAAATTGTGATTCATCAACTTAAGGTTATTCAATGCCTGTCTTTCCTCCTTAGTAAGGTTATCAAAGGTGTACCTCTTGTTACTCAGAACACTGCTAACGTCAGCTATACATTGTTCCTCAAAAGTTTTAATGGTGTGGTGTAGATGAGGAGTGAAAACAGAGGGTTTAATCAAAGACTTACTCTGTTGGTTTGACTTAGATAAAAAATCTAACACATGAGCTACATTGAGTTTTCTAGAAAACTTCTTGATGTCAACTATAGTACTGGACACATTTGCCCTAAAAGTGGGAATAAAATTTAAACCACGTTTTAATACATTAATTTCATGTTCAGAAAAACAATGTTCTGTTAAATTAATAATTTTAAACTGGTCAATAGTCCTGTCTCGGTCTCGTCCCCCGAGGAATTGGATCCTAGAAAGGTCCGACTGCGAGTAAACACAGTGTTCTTGCTGGTTTGATTCCCTTTTTTGTTTAAAAAAGTTGATGCAGGAGTAGAACTGCTTATAACCTTCCCTCCAGTGTTGTTACCAGACTTAACTTTGGGTCGAACTGACCCATCAGATTTGGTACCATGTCCATCGGTCTCACTGTCATTACTGTCAAAGTCAATGGCTCCTTTGTCAACAATATTTTCCCCGTCTTCAACAATAATGCTGGCGGACTCTTTATTTGAACCTTTATGGGGCACAATGTTGGTGAAACAGCTTTCAATTTGTTTTGCTTTTGTACCCCTTGTCTCACCTGTCTCGACCAACCTCGGTTCACTGAAACTATTGTAATTATCAGTGCGAGTCCCGGTACCCCTCTGGTTAAAGATTTTATGGAGATTCGTGTCACCTCTCTGTTCCGTTAAATTACTTCTGTTGGCGAAGTTGTTATAAGCAATGCCATTGTCGTAAGTCGTAATGTCACGGGTTAATTTTGCCCGTTTACGGCTCGTTACATCGGCCGTGTGTTGTTCCAGCTCATCTTGTAAAGTTGAAAATAACTCTCCCGATTTGTGTAAGCCTAGCAGATCTTCTAGTTCACTTTCTACTCGAATTATTTCACCCTTTAATTCAGTCATTTTCTCAATGTTGTTGTTAACCAATAAATTTAAGAAATTTATTCCAGCAGTGTTAAAAAAATTAACCAATGTCCTGAAAAAAGGAGAAGTAACAGTAACCCCATTGGGGCATTTAAAAAATCTTAGTCCCTTAGGGACTACGCCTAAATCAATACAATGTCTGAAATAACTATTCTCTAAATCTAGAGAACGGTGCCTTTTCAAAAGCCTCACAAGGAAATTACATTTGTTGTTAACTTCATTATGATTAAATCCTTGAAGTTCTTTACCTGCCCGTCCAAAAGGATTTGGCACTCCGTCCAAAAATGTTTGTATTGATTTACAACCAGCAGTATGATTTGAAGCAGGCTTCTCCCGTGAACCAGACGCCGCGGCTCGACAATAATCCCTCTCACGTTTATCTCCTGCCTCAACAACAGTATCAAGTTCAATGAAAGATGAGTTCGGACTCGATGCCCCATCAATACCGTGTTTCGCCACATTGTTTTTTTAATATCAGATGAATGAAGTTCTTTTGTTTTTTACATGTTTTAAATACTTAATCAATTGTGGTCTGATTGATTAATTTGTACGTTAATTGTTGTGATATTTAAATGCTTTGAACTGTGTTGATTTTGTATTCTGATGAAGTCCACTGACGAAAGCGGAAATTAAACTATTGATTACGCTATTACTCTGGTGCTGTTCATCTTGCTTTCAGCTGGTTACTTTAATATACAGCAAACATTTATAGGAAAGAAACCTACTCCAATGCATTCTTGCATTTTTCCTAGCTGCCACCCCTTTCACCAAAAAAGATCTGTGGTATAGGGGCAATTAGTTAGGGCAGCTAGAATGATCACAAAGGAGGAAGACTTCTATAAGGAATGTAACAATTTGAGCGACATGTTTTTAAAGAGAGGATATCCGGCTACCCTAATTAGGGGATTAATTGTAGAAGTCCAGGACAAAAGGAGGAGTGGGTTTTATAAGCCCATTTTGAGACAAGTAAAGGGAAGATTACCCAATAGCCCCATAGAAGGATGAGGAACAACTTTAGGTAACAAAGTGTTTATTTCATACAGCTTTATAACACCATTTAGTCTGGATGCAAATGAACTTAGAAACATTATATATAAGAATTGGGACTTAATTAAGAATGATACAATGGTCAGGCATAGACTAAACATGATACCCCAGATTACTTTTAAAAGGGGCCCAAATTTAAAAAGTCTGTTGGAAAGAGAGAGTATATATGCATTCCACAGACAGGGTATGTATAGGTACAGTATATGTAAATACTGTAAGCATATGGAAGTTGGTCAAAATTATTGTATAAATGAAAAGACGTACACCATCAGATATAGATTGGATTGCCAATCTAAAATGATGGTATACATAGCTCAGTGCCAACAGTGCTCAGCATACTATATATGAAAAACAGATCGGAAGCTCAAGGAGCGTGTTTATGAACACCTCTATAGTATTAGTAGAATGAAACAAGAAAATGCACTAGCAAGGCACATTATGGAAAATACAGACCATAAGTTTAAATTCAGGGCAATCAATCAAGCTTTGAGTGGTGGTAGAGGGGGACCAGACTCATTGCTGTTAAAGCGATTGGAACTTTTGTGGCAACTCCGAACAGATGCTTGTCATTTCCCAGGTCTTATTGAGATCAGCTCAGTTTTGTGTATTTTAAAATTAAAATGTTTGATGAGATGATGATTTCATTAAATAGTGAGTTTTAATAATTGTTGGAATTTAGAGTAGTGAGGTGGTATACATTATTATATATATTTATATATATATGTACACACACAAACATATATATATATATATATATATATATATATATATATATATATTTTTTTTTTCTACATTTTTTATGTTTATATTTAGTGTATAATTTGAAGTAAGTTTAAATGATGTAAATAACGTTTGCTATTATAAAATATATGGATAGACAAGGGTTAATGTTTCTGAGGGAACATGGGGAGGGGATTATGATTGGTTAACAATGTGTGACACTTTTATATATAAAGTTTCAGTATGACTGAATTTTATCTGAAGAAGTCCCACTATTGACTGAGATGAAAAGCGCTTAATAAAACAGTTTCAGTTCATTTTGTTACAAGTGGATTTTGTTGGATCGTTTGCTATTTACTGTGTCTGATATTTATCGTTGTTTGCTGTATTCCTTCTTGGTTCGTACTGTCTGTTTCTTGTCTGGGACAACTGTTTCTATCTTCAGCTAGTGGAGAGGCTTTATTGATGTAGAAATGTACTGCTTATACAAACTTTTTACTTTTTTGTAGAATTTTAAAAGTGGTCAGTGTTTCATTTGAGCAGAGCAGTGGCAAAACATCTAATGCTTGCATTCATGCTGTATCAATGTACCTGCTATTTATTTTGTCAGACCAAATCTTAATTCTAAGGAGTTTCTGACAGGATTTTAGTGTACTGTTCACATTTGCAGAGTATGTAGTGCTTACTGCCCATTTTACCTCAAAATGGTTCTGACAAGATTTTAGTGGACTGCTTGTACATTTACAGGGCAAGGAGGGCATGCAGTGCTTATGACCATGCCGTGACAGCTTACTTGACATTTACTTCTAAGGGGTTTTGACAGGAGTTTAGTATACTGCTTGTGCTTTTATACAGCATGCAGTGATTGCATTCATTATGTGACAGTTTCTTGACTTTTATTTCTGTCAGACTAATTATACTTCTAGGGGATTCTGACAGGATTTTAGTATACTTCTTGTGTTTTTACAGTGCATGTAACATGTGTTCATGCTGTGACAACTTACCTGCATTTATTTTTGTCAGGATAATTATACTTTTAAAGGGGCCTGAAAGAATTTTAGTGTATTGCTTATGCATTACTGTTTTTTGAGGACTTTTCTCTTTAGGTGTATGTGTGCTGTTAGTGTAGACTTTTGACAACTTACCTTCTGAATGACTTGCTCCACTGATTATAGTCACAGCCAAACCATCCTCCCATTACATGGGTTCAGTCTGCAATTCAGCTGATGGTAGGTGAGCCTGCAGTGGACATTTGTTTTTCTTCAGACCGCTCAATTCCTCTCCAGTGTTCTCTGGTGTAGTCATTTCAGCCACCATAAACTAGAGGCAAGTCACATCCTCTCCATCTGCTCCAGAGTCTGGACCAGGCATGGGAGAACCAGCTTTACTGAGACATGGAGTTTTACCGAATGAAGCTACTGGATTTTTGTGAGGGAAGAGAGCTCTTGTGGAGACACCGATTCCTCTTCTGATTGGTCTCAGAAGATACTTTTAAGATAAAAGAAAAGGTTCAACATTGTACACCTAAAGATGTGGTATCTATAGGTAAATGTCATTTTCTTAACTTAGCTAAGAAATGATTACAGACAGTCAATCTTGGTAAATCACCTTTGGTACCTGGTCACTTGAAATATCTCAGAAGAAGATTGGTCTTCAAATCTCCTTGGGAGGTAATTTCTTTCCCAATTTGCTGTTGGATGAATGAGGTAATTGTGGGGGAACTAATGGTCATTGCCATTGTACCGAGGACATTTTATAAAATGTTGTAAGTGGTTTTGCCTCATTCTGTGCCTTTTCCTCTTCTAGTACCAGCATTGGAGGAGGAGGAGGCATATTATATTATCTTAGCAATTATTATTCACAAACGTCAGTCCCTGTAGAATCAGATAGGCTTTAAAAAGTTTCTTAAACTAATAAGCACTTATTTTCTGTCTTCAATTCCTTCCTTTGTACATATAGAGGAGAAGGTTTTGGTATAGATTTGATATTACTATGTTTTATTCATTCAGTTTGTCATATGGAGTTCTTAACAATCATCCCTTTTTCGGAAGTTCATGCTTCTCTTTAACTTATTGTTTTTGACAGTCTCTTACATCTAAACATGAAAGGAATGCGTGATCTACAGATACTTTGTGTAGGGCTTCTGCTTCTGCTACTGTTTGAGTAGGAATGCCTGGTATGAATTCAGAAATTTTCTGCTGAAAAGAAGTATGAATTTTTGAATTCAGCTTTAGAGAAAAAATGTTTTATTTGACCCATCTGCTACTAAGGTCCACCAACAACTGGATAAAAGAGGGAATTAGTTTATGGAGTTTCTAAAATGTTTTGGCCCTCACCCCTTTCAAAATACTCAGATCCTCTTTTACACCTAAGAAACAGAGATGGCAGGAAGAGAAAAATAATGAACAGGAACCTTACCAATAAATGGACAGTAATCATCTTCTAGATGGCTATGCAAACATGCCTTCTTTCTCCCTAATCACTGCCTGCCTTAATCTCCTGAAACATATCCCAACAACTGGCTCTGTTCATTCACCTTTTGGGTAACAGATTGTGACAGACTCATGGATGTTAAGGTTGTTCAGGAGGGATACAGTTGGCACTGGATAAAAGCAAATCTTTCTGGATAGTTCCCCCTCCCATCAAATAAAACACATTTTTTTCTCAGGCGTTTTAGCTTTGCTAACCCTAGGAGTCACAGAATCAGTGTCATTTATTCAAGGGGCAAAGGCTACTGCTTTAGAATGCTTCTGGTACCAAAGAACGAACCTTCTTGGAGACCATTTTTAAATATTTTGCTTTTATTTCACTGTCACTGCATTACTTTTGGGTGTCTGCTGCTTCAAGCCAGTTTGCAAAGTTTTACCTCCAGCCTTAGCTTAGAGCAGGCAGAATGGCATTATTTATTTCTTGCTTATCTGGATGACTTACTTATCTTTGCAGAGTCTTCTCCTATATCAAGATTCCTTAACTCAGGTTTCAACTCTTCTGACTAGTCTGGGATTCCAGACTTTTAGAAATCTTTCCCAACTTTTTCACACCAGATTGTCTTATAGGATGTCTCATTGGCACTCCACAGCAAAAGTGTTTGATGCAGGGGAAAGTGGGGTTTTATCTAGAATTGTTCCTGAGTTTTTCTAATCAGTCTCAGACTTCTGCCAGGAAGCTTCTCATGATTCTAGGGTTCATAGCATCTTTGTTTCTATTGACTCTTTTGACTAAGTTGTTCATGGAAAAGTTACTGTGGCATCTAAAAAACACATAAACCCAACTCTTACATCCTTCAGATATCTGTCTTGGGCTTTGTATTAATGGAACTGCACTGGTGAAGATTACAAATGCAAGTAATTACATATACTGTCTGATTCTCTTCAGCTTCCAAGTTAATCTGTATCTAGACATGACTCAGAGTTTTCTTAGAGGAAGGTTCCTATGAGGCAAAGATACAAGGCCTGTGGGATTCATCAGCAGACCCAAGCAAGTTATTTTGAAAGAGATGTGGGCTGTGCCTTTCAATCTTTTCACTATCTATGGTCCCCTGGACTCCACTGTGAAGTTGTACATCATCAAGATTGGGGGGGGGGGGTCATACATTCTATACAGGTTAGCTTTAATCACTTTGGAGTTAGCTTTTCAGAATTCTTTAACCCTCCAAGCATATTTCATTCTTGTCAGAGCAAAACATAGTGGCAGACAGACAATTGAGCAGGAGCAGGACAAATCTTCACAAATACTATTTGAATGAGGGGGTGTTCCAAGTATTGACCCAGTTATGTGGAACACCTGTAATAGATCTGCTGGCTTCCTTTCAAAACATACAACTTTATGCATGCTTTTTTTCATTCTCTTGCAGGGGGATGTTTATTCATGTATTCTACCCTTTCCACTGATATACAGGGCAATTATAAGGTAGTATCGGTTCTCTCCTTTTATGTAACTGGACAAGGACAAGTACCACAAGCATCTGGATCAATTCACACAAAACAAGGGAGTGTGATACACCCTAGTCTGAAACATCTTAAACTGTCTGGCTGGACTCTGATATCTTTTAGGCACTTGCTTTTAAAGGACATGTAACAGGTACTAAAGTAGGGAATACATTCTGCCACTAGAAAATCTTATCTCTACATATGAAAGAGTTTTCTAGATAGTGCCTACCAATAACCAGGCCTTTATCTGGATTATACCACTGGTACTCACATGTTTGTGTGAGCTACTAATCACTGGTCTTCGTACTGTTTTGTCAAGGTACATCTTGCTGGCATTTCAGTATGTCTGCCCATAGATTCTTGTCTTTCTTTTCAAAGTGTTCTAGTGAAACAGTCTCTGATAGGAGTGTTTCATCTGAGATTACCTTGCAAGCAGTTTGCTCCTTCCTGGAATCTTAACTTTCTACAGTAACAGATCTCTATCTGAACCTGCATGTCAAGGATGTTTAAGGATCATTACATAGAAAAAACTATTCTTTTCTTTGCTCTGACAACTGCAAGATGAGTATTCAGGTTGCTGACTTTCTTGGCCGATGACCATGTCTGGTCTGATTTTGGGATAGGAACAAATACCTCATTCCATGCCTGAGGGTATTTCTGAGTTTCTCTGATTTTAGGCCATCACTCTCCCAGTGTTCTACCATAACCCTCAGAATCATAGAGGAAGTATTACTTGTACTTAGGGCATGCATAGGTAGCTCAGGTACTATCTTGACAGAATCAAATCCTTTATAAAAAATAATTGGCTGTTTATTTCTTATATTGGGCCTAAGAAAAGACAACCAATGCCATATAGACTCTTTCCATTTGGTTGCTCAGAAGCTATTGCCTTTTGTTATACCCACTATGATCAACCACTTCCAGGCAGTATTAAAGCATACTCCTTGAGGGCCTTGTCTTCTTTGATGGCATATTGGAAAGAAATGGGCTATAGAGGCTTTCTAGAGACAACTGCATGGTTCCCTGTATATACCTGTACAAGGAATTACATACTATATTTTTGTCTAGTTCCCAGACTGGCTTTGCTCGGACCATTTTCCATGGACCCCTGGATCCATATCTTCCCTCCTCCTAGATTGGACAGGCTTTGGTAATCAACTGGTATACCCAAAAGGTTACTGCAGCAGCAAGAGTGATGAACATAGTACAGTTGTACAAGTTGCACTTACCTATAACAGTAGATGTTCAAATTCCTCACAGCAGTAGCACCACCTACCCTATCCCCCAGTGGTATATAGAGTTATTTCTTGCATTTACTTCAGGATGACTACGCTGCTTCTTAACTTTAAGGCAATGGAGTCTTGAAGATTTAAAACTCTGGCTGCTGATTTTCCCTCCTCAGGACTGAACAATCAATAGTCAGAGTGAAAGTGTGGGAGGGAGCCAGAGCTTTTGGTAGCTGTCTGGTTGCTGTGTCTTGGGCAAGGCCAGGCATATAGCCTAAAGATGAATGAAGCAATGAGGAATTTGAACATCTACTGTTATGGGTAAGTGCAACTTATAAAATTGTATTATACACAGGGAGAATTTGAAGCCATCCATCCAATTATCTAGGTTTACCTTGAAGGTGACAAAGGTGCTACTTTGCTTGATATGTGGTCAGAGTTCGTTCTGGAGGTGGGGGATATGTTGTGATATGAGCCTATCTTGCCAAAGTGTCTTATTTATCTGTTGATGAAGTCTTAATTCCTTTAACTTGGTATATGAAGTACCATTTCTTCTGGAAGGAGTAGGAGGCCAGAAATGGTTGGATCTTTCGTGGCTCAAAAGGCTAGTCACAGAATCCCATGGAGGACTCTATAAGAAAGTGAGTACAGAGAGAGAGAGATGTCAGTTTGTTCTGATAACTAAGCTTTTTGAGACTACTGTTATCTTTAGTTAGACATTCCTGAATTCTGTCAATATGAGAGATATGTTTAGACAAATACATGCCGAAAGATGCTTTAAATTTCAGAATGAGTCTGACGAGATGTGAGTAAAGGAGACTTAAGACTTCTCTGGCTCTAGAAGAGATGCCTTTGGAAATTAAATGAGACAGAAAACTTTCTGAACTCATTGGATAGCAAATTGGCTCAAAAATAAAACCTAGGAAATTAGGGTAGGCTTCTCTACCTCCTCCAAAAGTCCTGTTAGTAGTGGTGTACCCCAGGATTCTGTTTTTGGGGAACTCTGCATCTACTGTTAAGGGTTTATGGCTAATCAAGTGTACAGAAGACTCTAAAATTGTGCCATTATATACTCCTCAGAGAACACCACAGTCCTTCAAGAGGGCCTTTCTCAAAATAATAGCTGGTGTCAAAACCATGAAATAAAAACTGACTGCCAAGATTTATAATAGCATCCTTTGGCAAGCAAGAAGTGCCACAAGCAATGCACCTCTGAACAATGATACGATGGTTATATTTTATATCAATTATAGCTGCGCAAAGAGATATACTCTTCTCAAGCATGCCCTCCCACTTCTTACTAAAGTCCAGTCAGTATATCTGAGGTATCATTTATCTGTTGAAAAAGTCAGAGGGAGGCAGGACTACAACTATAGCTTTCTTCTGCAGGAATGTGCTTTACAATGACTGATAACAAAATTGCACAGTATCTTCCATGGGGGAGAAACAGCAACAACCAAAGGTACCCTCAGGTCACTCTTGAATCTATTAGCAGATTTAGAATTGCATCAGGCTCAGTCATGACCTACTCATATTCAGTACTTGTTTCCCTTTGTAGAATATGAAAGATTTTAGACTTCAATGATATTTGAGGAATATGCCATGAAAGAATGAGTGAGCACAGAATCATAGGACTCAGATCATCTTAATGATTTTACTTAGCAGCCCATGGATAAGGACTCATTCAACCAGCTGTAAATATGGTCATTCAAAATGTCTTCTTCCACACTAGATTCATTTTCACATCTGGTAGAAAGTTGCTGCTAAATTGGTCGGCAAGTATTTCAATGTATTTAAACTGCTCTTTTGACATAGCAGTAGGAAATCCATGGGTCAGTCACAGCACCCATGGCTTGGCTACCTCACTCTTAAAAAATGAGCCTTTACCAGCTTCCTGAAAAAAGACATAATGTCTTGTAGGCTTTGACTAATGAGCTTTGGATGGATCAGTAAGGTATTATCTGTAAAAATGTTATCTAGTAAATGTCTGTCTCCCATCCTCTTCCTCAGGTACCCGTTAAGAAAGTGTCTTACTTATACCATCAGAGGGTCATTGGCCAAAACAGAAAGGAAGCAAGAGGGGATACCCTTGATGTGTGCTTCAATGAGGACCTAAACAATTAGTGATATGTTTACCTTGAGAAAGCATAGTCCAAAAACCTACCATTTCTATGGAAGGGTAGGATACTTCAAGACTGCATGTAAGAAACACCTATCAGAGGCTTTCCCTATACTCTGCGGGGGCTGTATTTAGGACTTTACTTCCCACGGCTAACTGAAAAATTCTTCCACTGTCTTAAGAGAGTCTGTTGAATATTTGCAGGGAATAAGCCCTGCATGGTTAGATTGGACCAGTTCACTGAAAAAGCCATAAATTCCTCTTGTCCATATTGCCATGTAAATCTTGTAACCAGCATTAACAAGTGAGACAGGCCTATGCTGTGCTGGGTTACTGGAATTTTAGCAGCCTTAAGTAACATGGTAAGCAGGGCTGCCTTCCAGGAGTCAGAAGACTTAGCTGCTGTGGCTCTGATATGAAAATCATCCACCTTAGAAAAAAGCTCCATAGTCTTACATGTTAGAATCTTATAAAATGATCATTTTGTCCCATGTCATACCTTGATACAGATTCCTGTTGACATTCCAAGGACCATAATTATAATCCTGCAATATGCAGTGAGCCTAAATTTGTGGTACCTTGGAGTATTGTCCTTACTTTGAAGTACACTGGCCAAA
>NC_056729.1:1253993273-1254045773 GCF_019279795.1 Protopterus annectens
TTGATGCATGTGTGTAGTTGTTCAGTGATTGGCTACAGCATGGAACACAATGTGTACATGGACACGACATTGCTGTGCATGTATTATCAGCTCTGCAATGTCCTGTGCACCATCACTCACAGGTATACATAGCATGGCTACATGTGTTATCTGTGTGACACATAGATTGCCATGTGTGATTACAGTGTCTGTGTCCATAGCAGATAATAGTGGGCACAAGTGTAGCACATGCATGCTA
This sequence comes from Protopterus annectens, assembly GCF_019279795.1. Classification (NCBI taxonomy): domain Eukaryota; kingdom Metazoa; phylum Chordata; order Ceratodontiformes; family Protopteridae; genus Protopterus; species Protopterus annectens. Next base: position 1,253,993,512 of record NC_056729.1, read on the forward strand.
TGTACACACACGGGATGAGTGGTGCATGAAGACGTGAAGGAATCCCAATGCTAAACATGGCCATTGTACAGTGGTTATGGTGAGTGTGGGACATATTGCAGATATGTCGGTGCCAGCCATGACATGGCATGCTACACAACTGCAACATTAAACACCACACATACCCAATGTGTGTCATGTGACCTATACAACCAATAGCATTCCAGGACATATATGTGACACTTTGTACAGATGGCGACTGCTGTACATATTGTGTATACTGGCATATGTAAGCACACACACAACATGCTATGCATATTGTGTATAGGTGTATATGTTTGCACACACATAACATTGAGGTGCAAAGCAATGACTGCTATGTGTAGTACTGTGGTCACTGTAACTGGATGGGGTGTAGTACCATGTGCCATCATCATCATGCGTCTTGTGGTAACTCATGGCTAATAATGTGTGACAGACCACCGCCTAACATGCTGTACCTGAACTGCAGTGCCATGGCTACGTTCACAATTACACAGCCACTTTGTACATGGGTGTGTGAGGTGCCCAATAGGGAGCATTGCCTAACATGACTGTGTTATGTGTAGAAGAGTGTTGCACAGCCCCATGATAGGCCTCTACCCCTGAGGTACATCATGTGTGTGTGGATGACATGTGGGATACTGAAGTGTGACCTTACAGCGGGTGTGTGATAACGCCATATGTAGCATGTTTTTGTACTGCGTATGATAAAAGTATTATGTTGTGTACAGCTGTAGCAACTATGCCTATCCAGTGTGCAGTACGGTGTTTCCACAACTGTGTCTGATGCTCTGTGTATTGCATGTCATTGAGGCAGCTACTGACATTACTGAGCTGTGCAACATCTTAAGCAAACATGCACGGCATGCATTATGCGTAGGTATGTTACGTGTACATGGCCTACACCTCACCTATGACATGCACATTTCATTACCAACATTGCAGTTATACCACACTCACCAGCATGGATCGTCTGCCCTGCTGTCACACCAGAGGGACCTATGAGAATATGAGAGAGTTCATCAGTGGCCACAACTGTGGCATTGCTACAGTGGGTATGCTAAACTACAGTAGAACAACAGTCAGCAGTCACAGGTGTAGAGATAATATTCCAAATATCAGTATGACACAACACTAGGCAGCACAACTGCTAAACACACAGTACACATCTCACGTAGGCATAATCTAACAATACAGTTAACTGTAGTCGACAGATAGGGCATGTTACCTGCTCTCTCCATGATCATGATGGGTGGCTCCAGCCTCCATGACAACACATGTCAGAGGTAGTTGCTGCTGCTGTCCAGGAGCCACCATGCTTAGGAGCAGCTCCTCCACTCTGGTGAGGGGGGATGAATGGCCACCCCACCACCCATGGCAAGCTGTTGTCTTTAGATATCAGACGCATGCCACCAGACATGTCTAATTAAATCACTGCAATGATGGCGTACCTGCTCATATGTCCGGTTATGCATGACTATGTCATTTACCAGATGAACAAGATCCTGCCACAGTGCAATCCACTCCTGCTGGTGCTGGCTGCTTTGAGAAAACAGCATTGTGTACTGCTGCACCAGGCTTTGCAAAATCTCATCTTCCTACGCTGCTGTGTACGATGGGTTGCGTTGGTGGGCCATTTGGCTGAAAAAGATATGAACAATATGTGTGAGTGAGTCCTGTGGCACACTTTACACCTTTAACCACAGATATCACTTTACTGACATATATACCATCCATTTGTCTGTCAGAGGTTACACACGTTCAATACTACTTATTGGTTCTCAGGCCACAACTGACTAACAGTGCCTGGCACACTCTATATATCACACCACTATACAACAGTACCCGGCACACTGTTTGTGACACAATGCACAACCTTGACACAGGGGTATATATCACGCCAATGCACGAACAGAGATGTCATCCATTGCAATGAATGTAAAGTACAATTACAGTAGTACCAGTCAACCACCCTAGTCATTGATGCCATAGCACTGCCTAACATATGTGTACAGTTGTTACTATAGGTGGCATACTGCTGTAACAGAGTATATATGTTGCTGGATACACACGTATACCCTGTAACACACATATGATTGCAGCCATGGTACAGGCATAATTACACACACATCAGACAAACATACAATGCACCACTGTATGCCAACACAGATGAGCATTACCTGTGTACCATACAGTACTGTGTACCACTACTTACAAACCCTTATGCCTGAAGTTTGTCCTCTGTGCAGACTACAGGAAACACACAAGACAGTGTTTCCAAGCAATGTGAACACACAGCACACTGTGCTGTTTAGGCCTACAGCTTCCGGTAGTACTACAGTTCATATGGGAGTTGGATTCACCAGCAGTACCACTCACTAAGCATACATGTATTGCTTTAGCCTACAATGAGACACCATGGTCGTCAACAAGGAACTATGTCACATCGTATGCCATACTACGATGTCTGCCTAACAATACAATACACATCTTTTTTCTGGCATCACAGCTAGGATAGACACTACCATGTCAGATACAACTTCACACTAACCTATCACACCTTTACAGACTTTGCACACATTCAGCGTTACACTTATTCAACCTCACATAGCAGGTATTGCATTGAGTACATGTCTAAGTGCATAGTGTCATAGGTAGGTAATATGCTATGAGCCCTAGGGCCTACAGCAGCCTAGCCATATGCTACCCTGGCCTTTGACACACATGTACTTTGATTTCACTTGCCTCTGCCAACCAGAACCACAGAGAGGGTTCCTGGGGTGTATTACCAATCTCCCAAACAATCATCAGGGGTATTTATGACAACTGCTAATGAGGACCCTTGTTTGCTATTGCTAGGTGGTCTATTCCAGTGTATGGCATATCTCTGAGATAGGAACCTATCCCTCCAGCATGTGCTGTTTACTGAGCTGATGAGGTTTAGGGCCCTAGAGCATGTATCCCGGAGGGATTGTGATATGTTGCCATGGTGGTTGTCACCCAGCTATGGGTGTGACATACCTCTGTATGTCCGGCAGAGGTCACCTCTATGTGGCCGGTATGCAATACAGTCTAGATGTGGTTTTGTGAGTCAGTCTGCGTAGGGCATCTGTTTGCGGCCAGTATTAGCCTTTGTGAGGTATGTCTGTGGCCTTTCCACCTGCTGTAGTTGTCATGTGAGGTACATACCACACAGGGCATTGTGATGAGTAGAGGGGAACACTGACCTATATTTCCCTAGATGACACACCTGTTGTCATGTCACATACCACACAGACAGATTACAGGTTTAGTGTGGCACTGTCTTTATCAAAGAGGTGGCTACTGTCCACCTGTGTCCCATGTTCCCTTATCACACCTTCGGTGTTGGGTAGATCTCTACCTATGTGGTAGTTAATGGATACAGTGTTTTGGAAAGGAGGAATGGCACTGCAGTATCAACACTTGTCTGCAGTCCATGCCTTGGTCACCACATACCTGTTGCAGTACATATGGCCCCATGTCTCTCTCTCTCTCTATATGTTTATATATATATATATATATATATATATATATATATATATATATATATATATATATATATATATATACACATATCTATACACATACATGTACACATCCATTGCTGTACACATAGATGTACATATAGGCACATGTACAGTCTGCCTTTCATGGTGGGGATATCACTTATGCGACAGTTGTGGGATGTACAGTTATGTGATTATATTGCACAGTGTTGTGCAGAATGCATGTGGGTGTCCTCGGCCCATGTAGTTTTAGTAGGCCTCACTGGCTGTAATACAGCAGATCTGACAAATCAGTCCTACAGCGTTTAACCAGCACATGACATATATCAGCACTGCATGCTGTTTTCTATGCCACACACTACTACCTACATAGAGATATGCACATAACAACCTTCAACGACAGATATCTGTCCACCCTTCACTAACAGTTGCAGTATGTCCCTTGCCCTATGCACATGTGCAGATATAGATAGATACGTACTGCTGCCACACATGGATGATTTGCAGTATGTAGAGTACTCTTCAGGAACATCAACTACATGCCAACACATACATATGAGTTACATACCTTACCTTTGTATTTACCTGCTCCGTCTGTTACAGTTTTGTAGGGTTTTTTTTTCGGTTGTTTGTTTTGGGTTTTCTCCCTCTGTTTCTATTTCTGTCTCTGTTTCTCTCTCTGTTGTCTGTGTCTCTGTCTGTGTCTCTTTCTTGCTGTCTATCTCCCTGTACCTGCAATGATATTGTTGCATGTGTGGATAGCAGGTACAGCCTGCTTTTCTAGGTATCTGCACTTGTGCATGTGACAGCCTCTGCACCAATTGCTGCCCACCATTCAGTAATTGCATGCAGCCTGCTGTGTGGTGATTGCATTACTCACTGTGATTGCAGCCTACTGCTATAAAATGCTAGGTTAGGTAGGCATAGCCCTTTCAGCTTTCCAAGGTTGGGCCCATGCTTGTTTGCTCTGGACACCATTGTGTCAGTCAGAAGGTTGGTATATGTCTCTTATCTGAAGCTAGGGTTGTAGCCAGTGATATGCATGTTGTACTCAAACCTGAATATTGCTGCTTCAAGTACACACTTCTCAGTGTAGACATGTACTCAGCCCTCCAAATGCTAACACAGGATACATGGGAGTATGCACTTTCTTTCTGAATTAGACATTTAACTGCCATACAAATGTGGTTATTGCACTGTATTCCTGTGGCACATGCAGTGTTTGTGAACTGCTATACTGTAATTATTACGTTACTCACTTCTGAACAGTTTGTGGTTTGTTTGTGTTGACATTAGCACAGGCTGCTCAACACAACTGGACATATTTCAGTACTGAGTATGCCTACTTATACCCTGGTTTTTGCCTGAATACACAGGTGTGTTTTACCTTTGGGTAGGGGTGCAGAACTGCAAAGAGCATTTTTTATTATCATGTGAGGTTTATCTTGCTGAACATACAGGGTTGCTGTGTACCTGTTAGTCTATCAAGGCAAGTAGTCTGTCTGTGTAGTTCCCACCTGTAGACATATCCAGATGGTAGCTAGAGGTTAGCCTATTATACTTTGTCTGTGCACCACACCAGTATTTTCAGCACTGGCACATTGGCATTGTCACAGTTGGTTGCTAGCTGTACATGGCTACATCCTGTGATATTTCTGTGTTGTACTCCCACATAAGGGCATGCTTGTGAAACTCCTTCCAAAGCTATTCGCAGAGTGTGTAACAGCAGTAATACTGATATGCCTGTGTGTTTCTGCCTCTGCCAGGCCTCAGATACTCTCAGGTATATATTTGAACGGCCTCAGTAAAAGGTACATATAAGTGAGATACACCTGCAATATATTACAGACATATTGCAGTTGAGAATTTCTTGGGAATCAGAGCATATGTATACCTACACCTTTTCTGATGTGCAAGCAGTGTCTACTCTCACCTATTGACATTATTCATTACGTGTGATTCCACACTTGTCTGCCTAAAGTTAGTACTTTTCAGAGTGATTCAGTGGGGCACAGCTAACATTTGTTTACAATTCAGGGACATCCCTGTAAAGCAGTCACAGTTGGGGTGTCTGGCCTCTGCCCTATTCAACTTTGCCAGTATTTATTCTGGTCTGATACTGTGTGGTGTTTGCAAGGTGCTACTGTAACATTATTCCCTGCTTGGATGGCTGGTTCTCTTTTCACAGGCATGTCATGCAATTCCACAACAACTGCTGATAAAGACCCACAGAACAGGATTTGTGTTATGCAATTCCTAATTTCCATTTACATTCCCTCATTGTAATGCATGATATATTTATTTCAGCATCAAGCTATTTGTATATCTGCTGTGGCTTAGTGGTAATTCACGCAGTCTATTGTGTCAATGATCTGGGGTTCGAGACTGACAGAGGTCTTTTCTTTTGCTACTGAATAGAACAAGGGCCCTTCCATAGAGTGACTAAGGCACTTTTAAGTAGTTGTAAGCGGGTTTGCGCGATGCTTAGTGATGCTTAGCTAAGCGCACACATGCACACACTCACTTAAACTCGCTTACTACCGCTTAAAAGTGCTTACTCCCGCTAACCCATGTGCTAATTTCTTTTAAAGAAAAGAAAATGGGGAGATAGGAAAGTGGTGAAAAAGGGGTCACAAAGAGGGACAGACAGTAGGTAAACAAGCTCAGGATGTGCAGGACGGGTGTAGGGAAGGTCCATAGCTGCCCATTTCTTTACCAGCAACAGCTGTGCATATGCAATAAATTTGGAGTGAAATTTGAAACCATCCACCCCTGGGAGAGGGGTGAGGACAACAAAATATGTTGTACTGCCAATTATAATTATCAGTTTACATGTCCAATGGACATGTGTGCAAAATTGGCAGCTATGTATGGGGCGTAATTTTTTTGTGGGTACACAGTGCCCTGGTTGGTACAGCGCGCACATCCGTGCAAACACATTGCGCTGGTTAAAGCGCTATTTCACTATGGGCACCTCTATTGCGCTGGGTAAAGTGCTCTTACACTTTGGGCAACTCTATTTTTTTTCCAGGTGAGAGTGGAAAGTGAGGTAGAGGAAGTAGGTATGTTTGGGGAGGTAGGTTGGGGAGGTAAATAGACAAGACAGACAAGACGCATACAGGGGCAGTGTATGACACATGGAGTGGGTGAACACAATTGATGGGGTCGGATGTTTGGAAATCGCAAGCCCATGCGCCCACAAATGGTAACAGTGGAACTGAGATCTCCACCCATGGGCAGTCACCATTGCACCTTAACAGCCCCGAGGGTGGCTGTGCTGGGGGCTGTGTAGGACTGGCAGCCTCACCCGTGAGATGCGCCACTCACACCTCGAGCTGGCATAGGGGATCAGCGACTGAACACTGGATCTCCCTACGCACCACAGCCCGGACCCTTCGAAGGGTGACAGGTGGCCCTTCTCCGCCCACGCTTGCACGGGGGGGACGAGCCCCATCCTCTGCAGCACTTCCACCCGAAGGTGGCACAGGACTGATGGAGGTGGGGAGCCCGGGCTGGGCACTGGACCTGCTCGTGCCAGGTGCACTCGCCAGCTGAGGAGAGACAGGTGGGTCCGCTGGGACCGGCCTTCCCATACGTTCTGTGATTAGGTGTGTTTAATTACAACATAAATAACAGCATTCCAGATTAGTTGTAACAGCATGCAGTAATATTCCCATTAACCCAACACACCAAGGTTCCAACAGTTGAACAACAAGCATAACACATGCATATATTGAACGACAGTGGATATTCCAACAGCATACAGGGATGTTTGGTAGCAACAGGTCACCATGATTGTGGTGTTTGAACAGGGCACATGCATCAACGTGAATGCAAATATTTATAGAACAATAGGACATATGTCCCAACAAATATTTAAGATTACACATACCCATTGAGGTGTGGAATTGCATGGTTTATACACATACAGTAGGGCGTAGAAAAAAACCTCAATTAACATCTTATAATTACTTTTAGTGTACACTACATTCCTAGTGACTGTAAGTGTATATCCCCTACATGTATTATTACACTTGCCACCATGCATTATGTTGTGTAATGGGTTTGGCTAGTTCAATATATGCCTGACCTATATCTGACAGACTAACTGTCAAAGATGTAGATGTTACTGTTACATAATCCTTGATTGCATTTATATTTCTTTATCTACATATCTGGATGTTTTCACATGACATTTTCACTTCAATTTGTGCAGAACCCTGCATTTCTTGACACACACTCACATTTCTGGGGAACAAATTAACATGCTACCCGTGTGCCAGATTTACTTATGCATGCCAGCCAGTAACTGACTGTTGAGGACTGTATATATGCTTCACAGCTACTAGCACTTCCATCACCTACTTTATATGGGACTGCACAACTCTAGGTTGCCAGCACTTTTTAAAACAGTGCTATTTGTATAATGCAAGGGTACAACAACATTTCAAACTAAGTGACACAGACACACTCCGGGTTTTAGACCTTTATTAATGACATTACACGCTTTTCCACAGGCTCACTCCTTTATTTGTTATAACGGTGCATATGGAAGACATATTCAAGACATATTATACCTTTATTAATAGGTTGGAACACTCTTTTTCAGGCTCACTCACTTATTTTATATGACAGTACCTGCAGAGATATTATTCCGGACAAATGTTACCTTTCTTAATGGGTTATTACAGACTTTTTCTGGCTCTCTGACTTTTTTATCTGACGGTACATGCAGAGGACTTATTCAGGCCATTTTATGGCTGTATTATTGGACTACAACACTTCATTTCATGCTCTCTCCCCTATTTTATATAACAATGCATGCAGAATAATCACTAACCTGCCTGGTGGTGCAGCCTTAGCAGCCTATCTGCATAGGCTTGCTGATTCACAGCACGGTCACCTGCAGCTGTAAAGTAAATAAAGGGATATTGAGACATACCTATCCATTATACAGAATCAATTATCAATTCTTACATACTGCATTGCATGGCTACCTACTCAGTTGCGGGCCTCCTGTATCCATTGGTTCAGGTGGTCCTGCTTCCGTCTCTTCAGGTCTGCATGGTGGTGACGGACCTGCTCACCAGTCCGAGGAATGCCTGTGACACTGGTGAGGTCATCAGCTAACTGGTTCCAAGCCTCTGCCTTGTACACTGTCTCTTGGAACTGCCCCTACAGGAGTCTTGACTCATAACAGTGGACAAGGAGCCAAACCATGTATTTCGACTCCTCGATGCCCCAACATTGCACTCAGAAGCGTGTACCCTCTCCAGCACCAGCCATTCTAATTGCAGATGTGAGTTACAATCAGTTATGGCGAGTATTCCCACCTATGGGGCTTAAATAGGCCGCATTTCCCACACTTTTTTGTGATTGGCCGTTTTTGAAAATTCTCGGCTGACTGCAGACCTGCTTAGTAATGGTTAATCTACCATTACGAAGTATATGTATGTTAACAGTGGCTGCTTCTCCTAAGTTGTCATGGCTTAGTGGTTCTATACTTTGATTATGATGCACAGAGTCCTGGGTTCGAACCTTATCATTCATTTTATTTTCCTACTGTCCAGACAGGCTAGGGGGTGCAGCTGCATTTAAGCAACTTTGCTCTACGTTGCTCCATGGTGCCCTACAGTGCCCTGGTTGGTGCAGCGAGCACGTCCGCGCAAACACATTGCACTGGTTAAAGTGCTATTTCGCTATGGGCACATCTATTGCTCTGGGTAAAGTGCTCTTACACTTTGGGCAACTCTATTGCCCTGGGTAAAGCGCTCTTAAACTTTGGGCACCTCTATTGCACGGGGTAAAGCGCTATTAAACTATGGGCAACTCTATTGCACTGGGTAAAGTGCTGCTTAACGGCAAGCAATTATATATCAGGATCCTTTAAAAATATATATTTTGTTCACTGATACATTGGCCATTTCACTGCTTTTTACTAATATTTTAATCATATTTCTCAGGTATTATTCCATATACTGATTTAAAACATAAATAATAAGGGGAGTGGTGGGACTCGAATGAACCGTGAATGCCTTTTCTTTGTGCGAACGCTCTACCATTATGCTATTGCTATTTGGTGTGATTTGCATAAACATTCTTTCTTATGCTCTTCCATGTCAGAATTGCTAACTACAGCTAAGCAATGGGCACACCCGCGCAAATACGGGCAGCTATTTCGGGAATATAAATAAAATTAATGTTTTACTTTTTATAACTGTGATGGGGGGTTACAATGTCAGGGAGTGTGGTGTTGGGTGCAAGGACATTTGAGCGGACTTGCTCTTGTGTAATTTCATTTTACTTTTCCAAACTTTGCAGGGGCGTGGACATTTAGACTGCTCGGCAGTCGGACATGCCCCCTGCTTTCCTACACGGTCCGTGTAAGACTTACGGTTGAGTCACCATGCCCTCATGAATATTCATGGCACGCTGACGTCATACCGTTCAACTGCAGCCTCCGAGTAAGACTTATTAAGTCTTACACGGAGGATTCATGAATCCGGGGGGCTATCTTGCAAGTGTTCAGTTATGTATAAATACAGAAGATAATGATATAAGAAAAATCAGTAGTTTTCAAATAATGATATTCTATAGCATAGTTCAGGTCCATAATGAAGTTCTACATCAGCTACCCATCCAGCTTGTTATTACACTCAGAACCACTGCTGAATTGTTAAATTTGTGTTACCCTGCTGGCAGCGTCTGGTACTTTCAAGCCTAATCACCTCCTCCATTACCTTTTGTCATAGCTTATCCGCTATCTTTGTGAACTATATCGTCATCATTATGGCCCTGTTAATTCTGTTCCCTCCAGCTGCTGTTTATGGCTATATATTCCAAAGTCGCATATAATATAAACAACAGACAATGTGATAATTTTTCAAGACTTCCGAAAAAATGTATTGGACTTTATTTTTATATAAAATAGTGAATAAGAATACACCAGATATAACTACTTCATTTACACATCTGCCAAACATTTCAATCAAAGTGCCAAAATACCAAAATGCTTTTGTATAGTCAATGCCATACTTATCTGTTTTTCATTTAAGCTTCCAAGTTTATAACTTAGGTTTAATGGTACTGCTTTATTTAATCATTGTGATAAATAAGAATTGAATCTAATCCATGGTGGATTATAAACTGGCAGTCAAACTGTGAGCATGGATTTTTGCTAGGTGTGATTTTCTTCCTATTTTTTTAGATAATTCCATGATGTTTCAGTAATTCAGTGCTTAAAAACACTTGTTTGTATCTTACTACATTCTGCCTGTGTCTATTTACACTTTCTTCTTTCTCCCCTGGGATTTACTACTTCCCTTCACCTTGCTGAGTATAATTAGAAGAGGTTCTAAGTGGCTGAGTTCGACTCACCAATGTTGACCTCCTCAGTTGTTGTTCTCCACAGGAAATCACTGTCAGTGTACCTTTTACATATAGAACAACAGTGATTCCTAAGTTTTCATACATTTCCCTTCTGTTTGTGTTTGTGTGACTGTGGATCAGGTATTTTTGGGGTACAAGGGGCTTGCCCACATGTGGGGGAAGAAGGGACTTCCCCCCCAGAAAAATATGCTTACATTTATTTTTTGTCATTGGCTTGAATTCCCAACCATTTGCACTTGGTGTTGGTTCCTCTCCAAGTTATGACTTGATGAGTCATAGCAGAAGCAGGATTTACAGTGATTTTACTTCTTTCAGTATTTCACAATTTACAGCAAGCATGCAATTTGTCTTTTCACCAGCACATCTAACAAAACTGGAGAGGAGAGGAGATGAAATCTCAAGGAACAAAGACAGAGTTTTTTCAGTTTTCATACTAGAGAAAGAAACTATACCTAAAAGGTATAAAACTTCAGAAAAAGAAGACAGAAAAGTACCTATTTCAATGGCTACTACACATAATAATCTTCATCTTATTGTAATGAAAGAAGCTTACAACCAAAACCATTATGGTCAGCAGTGGATAAAATATCTGTACAACTCAATAGTATCAAAACAACTTTGCCTAACAGTCTGTACATTAAGAGTATTCAGTTGGTTCACAAAAGCCAACTTTTTTTTATTGCAACTGCTTATTATACTTCAATACTTTACTGATGTTCCTTTTTTTTCCCTCAAAAAGTTTAGTGGTTATAAGATCAAAAGTCACAGACAGACAGACACAAACATGGACTCATTGAGGTATCGCAATGTGTGCACCTCTGTGTACATGTGACTGTAGCTTTTCCTGGTTCAGCAAGCACCCTAACAGGGTGCTGCGTGGTGGTCTACCATGAAGATGTGCAGCACCATGAAGGCCTGTCTCTGTGACCATGCTGAATGTTAATGGGGCATTCTGGGAGGAGAGGCATATGCTAAGTAGCCATGTGATCTCTCCTCAGAAGTACTTACAGGAAGGCAACTAGACAGTCAAGTGATTCAAGAGGTCACTCAGTCATGTAGATCAGCATGACCGTTCCCTTCTACATTGTGGTACTGAACATGAACAAAAGGTTGTATTTAACTGCATACCATCACAGGGATGGGTGGATCAGGTGGTTGGGGGATATACAAACTATCAAAGATTACTCTTAAACTGCTGTACCACATGAGTGACAGTATAGGGATTGGGGCTTGGGGGAACCACTAGACCACCAGAGATAATATATTCTAATGTGCGTAATGACCCTGACATCACAATGGGGATTAGGGAGGGGGAACCACTAGACACCAGGAATAAAGCACAGATTAAAGTACCTTACCACCACCAATACAGCATGAGGAGACCACCATTGCGTAACAGATACATGCTATAATGGTACTTCAATTATTACAGGGGTGGGTGAACCACAGGATGGCGGATAGTTTAGGGACAGGTGATCTGAGTTTGTGTTGTGTGCACAGAAGCAGATCCCTTTGCCCCATACTTAATACATGGGCTACATAGAAGAAACTCTTCTTACAAAGCTATCAGTTGCACCAAACAGAATAATATTTGTCTCTCTTCTTATTGTTACTTATTATAAATACATTAGGAATAATTTTTTCACAAATATCCAGAAAGGTACTGACTAATCTAAAAGACCAACAAATTCAGAACCATCAAATAAATGCAACGCTCATTTATAAGTGATGTAAGACTCTCTTTCTCTGAGACATAGTATGTTTGATAAGAGCACTCACCGAGTCTTATTCCTTAATTGATGCTTATCAAGGAGAGGGGTTAGGGTTAGCACTGCAGCCATTACTAAAGAGGACAGGGGTGCACCAACTTAACAATGGGTGATAACCCTAATGCTGACCCTTCCCCCAACCCTAACCCTACACCTTAACATCATTAAAACCTTCCTGTAACACTGCCACTTCACAAGACAGACCCTTCCCCTAAAATACACAAACTCACAAACAGACAGATAACACCCATTCCCAAAATTAATCCTAACTCACACACACAACACACACACACACACACACACACACACACACACACACACACACACACACACACACACACACACACACACACACACACACACACACTCTGTCTTTCCCCCCAATCCCACTTACCTGTTGTACCGACATTCCATACCATTGACATTCTCACCATTTGGCCCTTTGTATCATTTTATTTTATTTTTATTTATTTTACATTTGTTAACTGGGATGGTCCGACTGGACACAGGTCCATTTTCAGTGGAGGCCCAGGGAGAAAATCTCCACAGTAAGTAATATTTCACACAATATGTTAAAATACAGTATACAGAGAATTTTCAAACAACATGTTAAAATACAGTATACAGCAGAAGACATAATTCCTATATATACAGGAAAAAATAGTTACACATGGTTAATAACAGAATAAGTATACAAATTCAATCAGCATTAGGAGAAGACCTAGACAGTAATATATATTACAGTAGGTATAATTGGAAGTGAGGTATATAATAATATATGGAATAATTTGAGGACTTTGTAATACACGGGCATAGCCAACTTATTCTTTAAGTGTGTTCTAAGTGAGTTTTTAAAGTGAGAAGAGGTAGGGGCAGAAATCAGAGCAGGGGGGAGATTATTCCAGGTTCTAGCTATGGAGTGGAAGAACAGTGCTTTTCCTGCAGTATTGTTAGCCCTAGAGAAACAGAGGTGGGGGTTGTCGGAAGACTGGAGAGGACGATTTGTATTATAGTGGGTGAGAAGTTGGCCTAGTGCAGGGTTTTTTCTGGATGTGTTACCACATTGTAGGCAATGACTAATTTGTGATAGGTTAGTAGCTGGGGAAATTTCAGCCATTGCAGTTCCCTTAGAGCCTGCAATGATGGGTTCTAAAGGTGGAGTTGTTTGCAAACTTGGAGATTTTATTATAACATGATTTGAGTCTGGCAAGGTCAGGTTTTCTAAGCTGTGTAAGAATTGGAGCTGCATACATTAGGGTAGATAATGTGAAATAAAGAAATCTTTTTTCCACCACAATAATTATAAAGGACTTGTCCTCAAAATGAAAACAAATCTTAGTCTCCTGATATCCTTTCTTTATTAAACTCCAAAGACAAGGCCAACTACAATTAAAATACCCAATAGTTTAATAACAAATAGATTAAGCTCTTTTGTCTTGCATATAACAGACTTGTTCAGAATCTGAAAAAGAATCAGAATCTGAAGAAGTCTATATTATATGTGAGACAAAAGTGCTTAATCTATTTTGTTATTAAACTATCGGGTATTTGAACTGCTGTTGGCCTTGTCTTTGGAGTTTTGTTTGTTTCTGGTTCCTAGTTTCTTGTTTCTTGTATTCTTTCTTTATTAGGTCAGTTATTGAATATAATCTTCCTGTTAATATGTATCTTAGCAAATGTGCCCCTTTCAGGTTATAAAAGACACTGTTTTACTAAAAACACAGGCTTTTTTCAAAACTCTCAGCTTATCTCATAACATAAATATTACTTCCTAGAGAGATAATTATCCAAACGATTAACTATTTGTTCATCAAACTTCACTTGCATATTAAATAGTTTTAATAAGTTAGCTTCCTTCAAATTTAGATAATTGGATGGATTCACAAAAAATTACCACAGGGGATAATTGTAAGGCCCTTATCAAGAATGGAATGGATGTAAACATCACTTCCTGGGATGCATGGCTACGCTTATATTTTTTTCTCAGGCTACTTGCTTAGCACTTCTCTATGGAACTAACAATCTATGAAGAAAAGGATAGGAGTTGCCTTCCAGAAAGCCCAGGATTGGTTGAAGTTGAGGAATAATATTTTCTTATGTTACCCTGTTTTGAATTGCATAATATATAACCATAAAACCTACCTCCTTGCAATCTTCAGAAATGCTACTGTCCATTCACGATTTATTACAGTGATCATTTAAAATATTATCAGTTTTTCTGTTCTTGTAAAAGACTCCCTCAATGAATTCCTTCAGACCTTACTGACATGTGCACCTTTACTTTTATAAATTAATTCAGGACAGTTTCACTTGAACAAGGCCTGGGGATGACTATGAATAGTTCACTTACCTGGGCATTGCCACTGCCTGGATTCAATAAATGTCCTTTTTCTTCTTTTATGGACACTGAACATAACTATACATCTAGCAATCATTGTCCCTTTTGCCTGATGGTCCCTCCAATTTTCATTCTTTGTTTCCTTATGTACCAATGAAGTTTTATTTCTCTTCTTAACTAAATTGACTATCCTACCCTCAGTTTCAGTCATTGCTTTTATTTATTGTTTTTCTTGCATTCTTCTGCTTTAATTAGTTTGGCTTTTTACTTTCCTTTTTTTCATTCTTTTACATTGCAATACATTTTACCTCTAAGATTGATGCTAATTAATCTGAGAACTGCAGTGCTTTATTGTTGTTGTTGTTCATTTTTGATTTGCATTCTTGTTTCAAATGCATTCATTAGTGCACTTTTGATGTGTCACAGCTGACCGTTCACCCCACCAATATGTCTTTTCTGTGTCATCAGTCATCTTTAGGTCCATTGTGCAAATCTTGTCTCACTCACTGTTTGAAGACAATAAATCCAAATTGCTCTTTCTAGTGTAGGTTCTGGTACTGAATGTCTGAGGCCTGCCTATTATGTGATATCATCAATAATTATGCTCTTTGATATTACTGTAAATGACTGAGTAAAAGTGTCCCATTCAATAACTTTGTGGCATAGAGTAAATGATCTGTCTATAACACCAACCTGAGTTCAAGTAGCATCTTATATACTGTAAGTTCTGGGTGGGGCAAGACAATGGACATCAGTGATCATTTCTGGCTTAACCCATGTTTAGAGAAGGGGAAGGTGGTTTTGGCTAGTGAATCAATACCAGGTAAGTTTAGGCTTGTGCAACAGTGAAACAAGATACACCAAAGACAGGTGGTTTGTGTTGCCAAGCAGGTGATAATACCATTTTTGATTGTAAGTATGGTAGCATCTCTGTATATTGGGAAGGAAATAGGATGAACACAAGGTGATCTGGCTGTTCACATTAGTGACTTTGTTTGTAAAGTTACGGACCATGTAAGAAATGTCCTTATAGCCTGTGCTAAGTGCATTATAGGGAGGGAGTGCTGTGTAATTCTCCAGCTAGGGGACAGTTATGATCACTTATAAATATTCTTTATTGTCTATGTGAATATTCTGGCCAAGGGTTTAAACCAGATCCATAAGCCATTGGGATAAAGACACCACCTCCCAGCAGAAAGTGAAAGATAGTGCACAGGAAGAGGCAAATGCTCCTACATGCTGCCAGGATGAACAACCATGTGGTCTACTTACTGTTGGCACTAGTAGGGCCTCCTGCATCAAGAAAGAATGAGCTCAAGTTCTATAGGAGGAGGGCTTGTTGTTTGGTACAGTAGAAAAAAAAATGTTTTAAAATGCAGGAAAATACATCCTTCAATATGTTGCTTAATTAATCCCCCAAGCCCCCCATCATCTGTGTGTTTTTACTCCCTAATACCTTAACTATATTTTCTATAACTTTTGCCCCTCTCCCATTAAGGGGGATCTATACTACACACTGCACAAACTGTGTGGAATTACAGTGCAATCTCCCCTATTTTCTACACATTTATATCATTGCCTTGAGTTTTTCTGTTATATAAAGGTTCATAGGTTCATAGGTTCATAGGTTCATACTAGGCTATCTGCCCAAGGGCATTTATAAGCCTAGCCCATAGTTATGTGGCTTTCGCCACCCCTTTAGTTTGAATAAAAACTATGCCTATCATTTTTCTGTGCCTCTGTCAAGCAGTGACACTGAAGTAATCCCTGGGGTATATCTGCGATCTCCCATCCATTGGTCAAGATTCCTCTTGAACAAGGCCAGCGAGGTGCTCTGCCTCACATGTACCGGGATTTTGTTCCACAGCATAGGGAGTCTCTGGGTGATGAATCTGTCCCTCCAGCACGTTCTATTTATAACCGTGTCAAGGTTTAAGTCTCCGCCCTTGTGGTTCTGAGGGATCTAGATTTTTTGAGGTGAAGCATATTCATCAAATCTGGGTTTGACATGGCCTTATATGTCAGGCACAGGTCACCTCTGAGCAAGCGGTATGAGACTGAATAAAGCTGGAGTTCTTTCAGTCGGGCAGCATAAGACATATTTTGAGACCCTTTATCCTTTTGGTGAGGAACTTTTGGGGCCTTTCAAGCTGCATCAGGTGTCTGGTCAGATACATTCGAACGGGCATTGTACTCAATCATAGGTCTAATGAGTGATGAGTACAGGGGACGATGACCTCCCTTGATCTAGATGTGAATCCCTTCATGATCAGGTGGGCGATATAGAAGGTTTTCCTAACTACTTTAGCAACATGAGTGTCAAGCGAAGACTACTGTCAACTTGGGTCCCCAGATCCCTGATGACTTTTCTGTGCTCAGTGGATTGTCACCTATATGGTAGCTAGGGTAACCTTGTTTTTCCCGAAGGGTATGACTATGCATTTTTGGCGTTTAACTTCAGGCCATGGCTCTGGCACCAGTTATCCGTTTCTGTGAGGCCCTTCTGGAGGATATCTGTGTCAGATGTGTTTTCGACTATGGCCCAGTTTGCAGTCATCTGCAGACTTTGTCAGCCATAACCCTCCTGTGTTTGCTTGTACTTCAGAAAAGTAGATGCCGAACAAGAGTGGACCCAGGACTGAGCCCTGTGGGACACCACTTGTGACAGGCTTTGAGTCTGACATGGCTCCAGCAACTCTGACCCTGTGGGTTCTGTCGCTAGCCAGTTTGCAACCCATCTTGTGATGTATGGGTTTACATTCAAGCTGATGAGTTTTTCGATGATACCTGAGTGGGGTATTGTGTCGAAGGCCTTTGCCAGGTCGAGGTAGGCTGTATGGACTGCCTTTCCTCATCAATGGCCTTGGTGACTGTCTCGAAAAGTCAACCAAGTTTAAGAGGCAGGATCTGCCTTTGACAAAGCCAAACTGGGTTGGATCCAAAGTCTGCAAGTTCCCTATGTCTTTATTTATGAGTTCCATTATGATCCTCTCCATGGCTTTGCAGATAAGGCTTGTCAAGCTAATGGGGCGGTAATTTCCAGGGTCTGTGGAGGCACCGCCCTTATGAAGTGGGACCACAGTCGCCGTGCGCCACTCCTTGGGTTCGTATCCTGAGGTGAGGCTAAGATTAAACAGCTGTCCTAACTGTGGGTTTAATTCCTCGTTGAGTTCATGAAGCACACAGCCGGGGACACCATCCGGTCCCATGGATGCTGTGTTTTTGGCCTTAGTGAGGGCAGTTCTCACCTGGGCGTTGGAGATGTTTGGGGGGCTACAATCCTCTGGAATACATATCTCTCCTTTTGGGGGGGAGAAGTTTGCACTGAACCTGTCAGCCAGTATGTTAGCAATGTGTGTAGGTTCAGTAATTTTCACATCATTTTGAACTAATTCTGAGCATATCTGGGAGTTTCCTCCTAGGTTTCTAACATAGCTAAAGAAGGCCTTATGATTGTCTTTAGAGTCCTTGGCGATTTTCCTCTCAAAATTTGCCTTTGATGATTTTATGAGAGCTCTTAGTTTTTTACTTATAATGATCAAAGGTGTCTTACCTTTCAAGGATTTTGCTCTATCTTGTAGTAGCTTCCTCCTTTTGTTGTAGAGCTTGTTTATGGCTGGGGTCCACCAGACTGGACGCTTGCCTTTGGTACAGAGAGTCTTAGTTTTGTTTGGGATTGCCTGATCCATGCAGTCCTGTAGGTGCTGGTAGAAGGCATTTGTAAGTGATTCAGCGGTTTGAGTAATGTTTACCACTGGCTCAGGGGCCTTAAAGGAGACCACACTAGTTTTTAGAAGTGTGAAATCGGCTTTTGAGAAGTTTTTCACTGTGGTCTTTTTTGTTTCAGGTGGGGGCGGGATGAGGACCTCCAGCGAGATTAGTTTATGATCTGATCTCACCAGTGAGGGGTATACTTCCGGTGTTGAACATTTTGATCCCATGTTCGTGATGATGAGAGCTGACTTTATTTTATTTGTTTTACTCTCACTTTCTATAAACTGTGTTGCCTGGTTGTATGTAGAAACACCAATAATTCCGGTGATTTATGGTATGCCAAAAAATACATAAAAGTCAAACAAAACTACCACTTCGCCCCATAGTTTCCTCAAGGGAATGGGTCACAGAACCTTTCTCCAAGTATTTGTAAACTGAATTTAAACAAGTAATAGCATTATCTACTACAGTTACTAAGGATAGTTCACACTTTTTAGGACTTTTATATGAATGGACTAGTAAGAACAGCATATTTACTTGCTATTTTGTGGCACTATATGTGGATTCGCTATTCACTTGTATTCCTAATGACTTGGGTATCAAGATGATTAGGAAATATATTTTAGATCAAACAATTTCAAAAAGCATTAATATTAATTTATTATGTGACTTTCTGAGACTGGTACTTGAAAATAATGTATTTTTGTTCCAAGAAAAGTACTATAAACAGGTCAGAGGTGTAGCCATGGGCACCCCAGTGGCTAACACATATGCCAATGCAGTCATGAATACTTGGGAATTAGATACTATACTATCAAAGGATAAAAATTTATATTTTAATAATGTGGTCTTCTACAAAATATTTGTTGATGATATATTTCTTTTGTGGGAAGGAACTGTAAATGAGCTGAATGAATTTATTAAATTTTTACATAATACCATGTCTGTTTTGAAATTTGAAAAGAATATACAGTATAGAGATATACATTTCTTGGATATCACATTAACAAAAATGTCACTGGACAGCTTGAAACAATGGTCTACAGAAAGGAAATGAAGAAATACACATTTATCATGTGATTGTATGCATCCACCTTTTATGTTTGAAAATATTATTAAAAATCAGATGGCACGTGTTAGTAGATTGAATACACACTATACAACTTTGGCACAACAGCTGGATGAAATGACTCAAGATTTTAAAAACAGAGTATATTATGCTAATAAGCTACATGATATTAATTAGAATATACTGATTAATAGGGAATCTATATATCCACCTGTTTATTGTAATATTTCTAAGAAAAGAAATGTGATAAAGAAAAAGAAAAATATTGATTGCAGATATAGTTTAACTTATGATCAAAATACACAAAATCTAAAAAAATATTAGGAAATACCGGCCTATGTTGGTACAAGTCCCTGAACTGAAGGACATTAGTGCATAAAATCCAGCCTTTAGTTAAAAATGATGTACTTCCCTAAAATAGATTATGTTATACTGAGCAAAAAAAATTTAAGGCACAGTATTACATAAAAAGGTGCATATCAATGTAACAACTGTGCATTCTGTAAAGACATTTTTCAAGAAAATGTGTTTGTCCATCCTATCAATAAAAAATATGTTATTCGCATGCATATGGGAATTGTAACACCAAAGATGTTGTATATATGGCCAGATGCACTCAATGTCCTTCTTTTTATGTCGGCAAGACAAATCAAAGATTAAAAAACTGAATATGCAGTCATGTATCAGAGATAAAAAGAAAAGTAGGAAGTAATTCACTTTATAAACATATACAGGAGACAGTAGACATACTTTAAATTTTCTTATTTTAGAACATGTTCCTACATATTTTAGAGGGGGTGACAGGATTAATATAACAGGAAGACAATAGAATAAATGGATTTTACATTTTAAAGCACTTTTTCCACCCGGATTAAATGAAAAGTTTTTATTAACACCTGAATTAAATTTTTTATGGAATAATGTTACTTAAAGTTTACACTGTTTTATTTGTTAATGAAAGTTTATATTGATTAATTGTTTGACCAATCATTTTTTACTATGTGTGCTTTAAATATGCAAAGTTTTACTTCTTGAGTATCTGTTTATACAAGCCTAAAGAAACAGTCTTTAAATGTGAAGGTTTGTTACTTGTGGAATAAACAGTTTGGAGAAGGTGCTCTTGTGGTTCTGGTGCATTTGTTTTTTGGACTTGCCTGGTACAGTATATTTACATCTTAGTCTTGGTTATCCATTTCATATGCTACTTTAACTACCATATTATTATATTGATCTACAATCAAATCCACAAATGAGTTAATATTTCACCTACACTGCGGGTATATTGCCTCTCAGGAGTATTAATAACTTTCAATATTCAAAGTGAGCACTTTGTAAATAAACTGTTTATCACATGACATGCAAATCCCCAAGTCTTCTCCTGATGACCTACTAATATCCCTCCTAAACCTTAACAAAACTAAACATATCTGCATTATAGTAGTGTATATTCCCCCAGGACACAATATACCTGTTCTTAAAGATATACCGTCCTGGACCTCCCAAACAATCAAACATGAAACAATCATCCTAGGAGATATTAACATAAACTGGCAAACTGTTACATCTGACTCACCCACATACAGTATTAACCTCCATATTTTTTCACAACTCATCAAAAGCCTCACTAGGTATAATAAAAGTTTTACTCACCAGTCTCCACCCAAGCTATTTTTCCTCCGTAGGCACCCTTTCTAATTCCCTTCGTGACCATCTACCTACATTTGCCATTAGACCCAATACTCACCAAACCAAAAAAAACATACAAATCAGTCCAAAACTTATCTAATTTCAGTTAGCAAATGATTAATGATCTACTTAACAAAGTAAATTGGACACCCTTAAAACGTCTTCCTCTTGGTGCAGCCGTACTTTACTTCAATACCACCTTCCTACATATACTTGATACCCTATCACTTATATGCACTAAAATAATTAAAAAGAATACAGCCCCATGGCTACCCAAGCATGTAAGAACCTTATGAAACAAAGAGGCATAGCCTAGGACACCTGGATGCAAAATAAAACTGAGGGAAAGCTCATCCATTTCAGACAACTCTGCAACAAAATGAAAATGTTAGTGAATGAAGATAAAAAAATCTTAAATTGCCTGTCTTCAAGAAGAGCACAAAACCAATCCCAAAAAATTCTGGCACTCCATATCAACCCTACATAACCCAGGTGCAAATAAAGAGCACTACCCAACATCAGAAGCCTCTCCTAGTAGCCAAACCTGTCAACAAGCACTACATAAAATCTATAGCAAACCTTCTGTTAAACACCTCCAACACCAGACCTTCTCACTCCTCCACCATTTCCACCACCAATAATATCTCTTCACCTAGCTACAAGTCTGTCCATTATAACAGACATAAAGCCAGTAAATACAACTCAACCACTTTTCACATTTTAGCCCATACCTACTAAAACCCTGTTCCACCTCAGCAGATAATTTCCCACCTGAATACCTTAAGCTAGCCACTGACTACATCGCCAACCCAATCAGTATCCTAATCAATAGATTTGTATCAGAATCTCTAGTTCATAGCATATGAAAAAAAGTCCCATGTCACCCCTATTCACAAAGGAGGGAACTCCACAGAACCTTCCAATTTCCATCTAATATCCATTCTTTCTCCCATTTCCAAAATTCTAGAAAGATAACTACACCGGCAGCTAATGCAATGTCTACTGCAAAGTCAACTATTCACACTGACACAACACAGTTTCCACCCTGACCATAGCACATCAACTGCCTTAATATCCTTTACAGACACCGTGAACAGGGCTGGAGAAGCAGGACACTATTTATCTGCAGTATTCCTCGACCTCTCTAAAGCCTTTAACATAGTTTCTTACCCCTTACTTCTGGCCACAGTCTCTAACTTAGACTTGTCCCATACCATAGTACAGTCATTTCAAAACTACTTACATGATTGGAAACAAGCAGTAAAACAAGAAAACAAACTTCCCCCTTTCTCCATAACCACAGGGTTCTCACAAGGCTCCATCGTTGGTCCCCTACTGTTTAATATATTCATAAACAACCTGCATACTTCCTCAGCCCCTGCAACTCTCATTCAATATGCAGATGACTCTACCATTCTCTGCACTTCTCACACACTTCCTGAACTACTCACCAACACACAAAAGTCTTTTACTGCTGTCAAAACCTGGCTTACAAATGCTCAACTTTTCCTTAACCCTATGAAAACCAAACTCATCCTCTTTCACCCAAAAAATGCCACTTCTGATGTAGATCAATTCAAAATGCACTCAAAAGACAATACAATTATTGAAACAGTACAGCCCATCAAACTGCTTGTAGTCATTATTGACAATAAACTTGAAATTTGACCTCCACGTACAGCAAGAATATAAAGGAAACTCACTAGAAAATAGGGCTTCTCTAAAGAAACAAGCACTTTTTAAGCATCTCAACTAAAATTACTCTGGCTATAACTTTCCTGCTCCCCTCCCTATTCTGTGGTGCCTCTGTTCTTACCAACTTACAAATTTCCATTAAATCCAAACTGGAACAGTGCTACAACAAAGTGGCCAAGTTTGCCACTAACTCCAAATACCATACATATCACTGTAGATCTCTCCAAGAACTAAACTGGCTTGAACTCCCCAACCAACGTCACTATATCTATTGATTAACAGTGTACAACTTCATCTACAAGCCCTCTGCCTGCCCAGCATTAGACCCTAAGATCTGAGGACAAAAAACTGGGTTCAGGCACCTAGGCAGCGAGACATTTCCCTGTGGAACATCTGACTGGGGACACATGCCTGAAGTGACATTCAGCTGCAGAGAAATATGGCTGTTTGAAAATTCCCTGTGGGCAAAGAGAAGCATACGCTGCCATGCCCACAACTTCAGTAACCAAATCCACTGGGGGAAAACAATGTCCATGGTCCCCAACGGAACATGAGACAGCAGGCAATATGGCAGGCATCAGCAGCAGGCTGGCCAGAGGGCATGTCACTGGCAGTACAAATGCAGTGCCCAATGGGCAGTGCCTTTATAATTGGAGTGTGGACTACTACCCCTTCACAGTGTCTAGGGAACATTACCTAAAACACATACTGGAGCATAAATGTGACTACAGTATCCTGCAGGATTTCCTCCATGCTGTAGCACACCTCTACATGTTGTAGTTACATAAGTATGTACTGTACACTGAGCACAACACTCATCACTTCTTCTGCCACCATTCATTTGGTTATTAAAGCTGTGAGCATGGCAGGGTGTGCTTCTCTTTGCCCACAGGGAATTTACAAACAGCCATATTTCTTTGCAGCTGAATTTCACTTCAGCCATGTGTCCTCGATCAAATGTAACACAGGGAAAGGTCTTGCTGCCTAGGTGCCTGAACCCAAAACTGGGTTCAGGCACCTAGGCAGCGAGACATTTCCCTGTGGAACATCTGACTGGGGACACATGCCTGAAGTGACATTCAGCTGCAGAGAAATATGGCTGTTTGAAAATTCCCTGTGGGCAAAGAGAAGCATACGCTGCCATGCCCACAACTTCAGTAACCAAATCCACTGGGGGAAAACAATGTCCATGGTCCCCAACGGAACATGAGACAGCAGGCAATATGGCAGGCATCAGCAGCAGGCTGGCCAGAGGGCATGTCACTGGCAGTACAAATGCAGTGCCCAATGGGCAGTGCCTTTATAATTGGAGTGTGTGGACTACTACCCCCTTCACAGTGTCTAGGGAACATTACCTAAAACACATACTGGAGCATAAATGTGACTACAGTATCCTGCAGGATTTCCTCCATGCTGTAGCACACCTCTACATGTTGTAGTTACATAAGTATGTACTGTACACTGAGCACAACACTCATCACTTCTTCTGCCACCATTCATTTGGTTATTAAAGCTGTGAGCATGGCAGGGTGTGCTTCTCTTTGCCCACAGGGAATTTACAAACAGCCATATTTCTTTGCAGCTGACTGTCACTTCAGCCATGTGTCCCCAGTCAAATGTACCACAGGGAAATGTCTCGCTGCCTAGGTGCCTGAACCCAAAACTGGGTTCAGGCACCTAGGCAGCGAGACATTTCCCTGTGGAACATCTGACTGGGGACACATGCCTGAAGTGACATTCAGCTGCAGAGAAATATGGCTGTTTGAAAATTCCCTGTGGGCAAAGAGAAGCATACGCTGCCATGCCCACAACTTCAGTAACCAAATCCACTGGGGGAAAACAATGTCCATGGTCCCCAACGGAACATGAGACAGCAGGCAATATGGCAGGCATCAGCAGCAGGCTGGCCAGAGGGCATGTCACTGGCAGTACAAATGCAGTGCCCAATGGGCAGTGCCTTTATAATTGGAGTGTGTGGACTACTACCCCCTTCACAGTGTCTAGGGAACATTACCTAAAACACATACTGGAGCATAAATGTGACTACAGTATCCTGCAGGATTTCCTCCATGCTGTAGCACACCTCTACATGTTGTAGTTACATAAGTATGTACTGTACACTGAGCACAACACTCATCACTTCTTCTGCCACCATTCATTTGGTTATTAAAGCTGTGAGCATGGCAGGGTGTGCTTCTCTTTGCCCACAGGGAATTTACAAACAGCCATATTTCTTTGCAGCTGACTGTCACTTCAGCCATGTGTCCCCAGTCAAATGTACCACAGGGAAATGTCTCGCTGCCTAGGTGCCTGAACCCCAAAAAACTGTTAACAATCTCTAAACACTCAAAACAAAAATAATAAAATAAAATAAGAGGGCCAGTGTCTCTACTCTTACTCTGTAAACAAGTATGGAATTCTCTCCCCCTAGCTACAAGATAAATTCCCAGCCTACCAGCCTTCAAGGCTTCATTTAAACTCTATATACATAATACATGGTTGTGCATCTGCTCTACTTCTGGTTAATCTCACTTCTACATCATCATCTTCGCACATACCCCCCATACCTCTTCTCCTTTTTACCAACCTGATTTGCTTTCTTTGTAGGTTTACAAGCAGATTGACCTCCTTATCCCTGCAATGCATCCAAAACTGCACTCCAGCTGTGGGCTGGCAAGGGTGGATAGTGGGCATGATGATCTTATTATTCTTGGGAAATGCACCCCTACATGTAGAAACTGATATTAAATTTGCCATTTCTGCCTCTTTTGTTTTTAATGATCCAGAGTACACACATCCTATTTAATAAGGGGTCCAGGGAAGTAAATATTGTGGGAAGAAATAGCCAGGGAATTGTTATGGCTTGTATAGTCCCTAGGGCTGATAGCCTAGTACCAACCTATGAACTTATGAACCTATAATAATAGTCTTCAAGTAATTTACTTGCTCAAGGTTCCTGATACTGCCCAACAGGAGGTATACTGTTTCCCTAATTGTCTTTTTCTTGATTCATAGCTGTGTCTTAGTGAAACTGAATCAGAACTTCTACCTATCAGATCATGCATCTTGCTAGGTTTAGACACATACCAGAACTAAAAACTACCCCCTTCCCATCTTGGTATCATCCCCAAAATGACTGGCCCACCTTTCCATGCTGTTTGTAAGGTCTGAGATGAGCACAATAAATAGAGATGGCTGTAGGTCTGATTCTGATGGGACAGTGCTTGCCATTTCACTATCACTTAAGAAGAGTCCTTTTACTATCACCCCTTGTATGCTACCTTTCGATCACATCTTTGCCTACCTGCACATTTGACTGTCTATACTTATTCCTGAATCAGAGGCTTTATTGAAATCCAAGTAGATCACAACCACTTTTAACATCTCAAGAAAACCAGTCACAGGTTTAGATCTAGTTCATCTGATAGTATCTCCATATTGAGAATCCATTGTTAAATATATACACTGGAATCAAGAACCACATATGTCTTGATGCCAGGACTTGCCCAATAATTTTCCCACCACTGAATTCAGGTGTACTGCCCTAAATGTACTTGGGCTGCATCTTGCAACATGTTTGAAGATGGACACTGCCTGCAGCTGTTTTTCACTTCCTACAGGACCTCTGAAGAGCTCTGTCAGGGGTTTGATTAATATGCCAGCAGTCCTCCTCAGTATCCTGGGTTGGCCCCATTAGGCCCTGTGCATTAACTTCCCTTAGTGTTCTTATTACTTTATTTACTATCTCAGTCATGAAAAGAACCACTTGTATTCCACTACTGTCCACTTGTCCTATAATGCAACATAACCTTCTATTTCTTGCCCTGCCTTCCTTCTTTCTCAATCTTGACTAAATAATTCCTTTTTTCATCCTTAATTCATGTAATGTCAGTGGAGCAAACATAGATTAAGGTATCTGACATGCTCATATCCCTGCCTCTTCACCATATAATTAACCTATGTCTAAAAGATAAGACTTTCTTCTGACCTCTGTAAAAATAGCTACAGTTCTTTCACTACCCAAAAAGGGACCATCACAGTATCTTCACTCACCCCACCCAATGTTGTTATGACTGCCCAAAACTTTGGAGAAGGCTGTTTTTTTTACACCATACTTCTTTTGACAAATACTGTGAAATATTTTATAATCACTATGTTTTTGCAAGGGCTACGACATACAAATGGACATTCTCTAACTCGATAGTAACATTTTACTAAAAATTCATACTGGAAAATAATTTGGGGTTATTTCTAAAAGCTTACCAAAAATCTTTGGTTCCATTCAACATTCAGAGTTACTCACATAACTACATTGATACAACCTTGTTGTCAAGTTCTATACTGGCTAAATAGCCTTCTAATTAATAAATCTTACTGTGTAAAAATTGAAGACGCTCTCTCATACTGTACCTAGAGTATGTGACTAGTGGTAATGTTTGCAGATTGTTACCAGGCCCATTCCTGTTTAGCACCTCTATAGATACAGCTCTTTCACCAGTACTCCAGAAGTTGTTTTTGCAAATGTATGGCAATCTGCTTTGCTGACAGATCGCATGATGGCATGAGGATGTTTAAAATCCTCTTGGCTCTAAATTGGATTTAGATGTGGTTGCACGTATGTTTGTATGTGTGTGTGTGTGTGTGTGTGTGTGTGTGTGTGTGTGTGTGTGTGTGTGTGTGTGTGTGTGTTATGGAAAAACTAAAAAAGTAGGGCTAGCTATCCAGCAGTGTGAAATTTAAGTCTATCTGATGGGCACTGTTGCTGTGGCACCCCGATCACATGTGCATAATGAGAAAATACATCAGATGCCAATAACTCACACACCATAGCAATAAATTGCAATGTAAAATAGTTGAAAAACAGCATCCATTTGACAAACAAAATATAAAATATCAATGTCATACAACTTGGGCATGAGAAAATTCTTACTATATCTCATTTGGTCTTTAAACATGGAAGGGGTAGAGACAAACTCTGAATATTATAATCTTTTTTGAGATAAGAGTATTTGGGCTGCTGGAAGAGTTTAAACTTTGCATCTGAGTATTTACTGCTATTAGGCCGAGTTTTGGAGAAAAGGAAGTAGAAGTAGCTAAGAAAGTTATGGGATATATTATCCTGGTAGTATTTACATCTGGTAGTTTTCATTTGCTGCATTTTCATTTTTTTAGCACCTTTATTAAATTATCATTTGTGGCACAGGCAAGCTTACATTTATGTAAAAGTAATCAAACCATATTAACAAGATCACATTTACAAACATTATACATCGCATATATTGTTCCATTCAATATGATCAAACCAGCCTTACATAAATTAAATTCCTGCCTTCTCTTAAACCTCATGCCTCCTCCAAAACATTTTTCTGCATATATTTTTCCCACAATTTCTATACAAGTTACTGAAATCCTTTTCTAAAGATCCCACTTTCTGTTTTATTATTTCTGTTACAGTATTTACTACTTCCAGTATGGTTGGTTTAGACTTTAATTTCCAATTTCAAGCAATTGTTTTTTTTTTTTTGGCAGCCACCATAATTAAACTTAACCAGGCCCTATTATGGCTAGGAAATTCAGAGCCTGTATCGCAACTCAAATAAATAATTTCATTAGTTGCATTCATTTACTTGCCAGGTATTTCTGCCAAAGTCCTCTTTATGGAATTTTTAAAGTCTGCTTACTCATTACACTCTGAGAATATAGGCTTCCAGGTACCAATTTCTTCCCAATTTCACCTCCAACATTTGCCATCTACCTGATTTTTTGCATTCTGTTTGGAGTATAAAAGTACCCATACAAACACTTCCAGGCAAAAATCCTAAAGCTTCTAAATTTTATTTCATATTTGGAAGCCAAACATATGTACTCCCATTGTTTCATTTGATTTGCTTATCAAATCGCTCTTTCCAGTCTTTTCTGACCTCTTAGGTTCATAGGTTCATAGGTGTGTACTAGGCTAATGACCCTGGAGCCTTCACAAGCCAAGCCCCAAAAAAGTGCCCTGGCATGGTGCCAGCCGCAGTTAGTTCTCAGTGACTTTATTCAGTAGAGACACTGCAGTGATCCCTGGGGTGAATTTTCTGTTACCCATCCACTCAATGAGATTTCCCTTGAAGAGGGCCAGGGAGGTGGTTTGCTTGACATATATAGGAAGCCTATTCCAGAGCATGGACAGTCTCTGGGTGATGAACCTCTCTCTGCAGCATGTTCTGTGGTAATGTGGTTGAGGTCTTTGGAGCGAGTGGTGTGGAGGGATTGGAATTGCTTTAGGTGTAGCTTTTCTTGCAGAGCTGGGTCTGACATGGCTTTGTAAGACAAGCAGAGATTGCTTCTAAGTAGATGATAAGAGATAGAGAATAGCTGAAGTTTCTTGAGTCTGTTCATGTAGGACATGTGTTTAAGGTCTAGGATCCTCTTCATCAGGTACTTCTGTGGCCTCTCCAGCTGTTGGAGGTTTCTAGCGAGGTACATGCCAAATGGGGCATAAATACTCAATGAGTGGTCTAATGAGGGATGAGTACAGAGGAATGATGACCTCTTTCTTACTGGATGCAAAATCCTTGGTTATGAGATGTGCCACATAGAAGGACTTTCTGACCACAGTGGTGCTGTGGTGGCCAAAGGAAAGGTTGCTGTCAACCTGGGTGCCCTGATCTCTTAAAACACCTTCAGTGTTTAGTTGGCTTCCATTGATGTGGTAATTAGTGGGAACCGAGTTTTTTCCAAAGGGAATGACAATGCATTTTTTGGCATTCAGCTTAAGGCCATATCATTGGTCTAAGTGAGGCCTTTCTGAAGGATGTCTGCATCACGTGGGGATTGAATAATGGCTCCCAGGTTGCAGTTGTCTGTGAACTTGGTCAGCCAGAGTCCCTCTGTGTTGGCCTGGACTTCGGAGAAGTAGCTGCCAAACAGGAGAGAACCCAGGACTGATCCCTGTGGCACCCCACTCGTAACTGGTCAGCAGTCCAATTTGGAGTCTGCTACTTTTACTCTGTGGGTCCTGTCTGTAAGCCAATTTGCAACTGACGAAGTGATACAGGGGTTGATTCCTAGTTTGATGAGTTATCAATAATTCCTGAGTGAGGAATGGTATCAAAGGCTTTGGCCAGATCTAGGTAGGCTGTGTGCACTGCCTTAACCTCATCCACAGCCTTGGTGACTGACTCGAAGAAGTCAACCAGGTTAAGCAGGCATTACCTCCCTTTATCAAATCCAAATTGCATGTGATCTAGAGTTTTGAGATTACCTATATCTTTGTTAATCAGGTCCATGATGATGCGCTCCATAGCTTTACATATCAGACTCATCAAGCTAATGGGGCAATAATTCCCAGGGTCTGTAGTCACTCCCCCTTTATGAAGAGGGATTACTGTAGTAGTGTGCCATTTGGTAGGGACAAAGCCTGAGATGTGGTGCCAGTTCATTTTGTAGTTCATGTAGAACTCAGCCAAGGATATTATCAGGTCACATGGATGCTGTATTCTTGGCCCTGCTCAATGCATCTTTTACCTGTGCTGCAGAAATGCTGGGTACCTGGCATTCTTCCACTACTGTAATTTGTCCTTTTGGGGGAAGAGAGGGGTAAAGTTGGCTCTGAATCTGTCGGCCAGTATGTTGGCAATATCTTTTCACTCAGTATAGGAGGTACCATTGTGGAATAACTCAGAGCAAATCTGGGAATTGCAGTGAAGTTTCTTGATATAGCTATAGAAGGCTATGTGGTTGTTTTTAGTGTCTGCTGCAATTTTGCCTTCATAGCTGGCTTTAGAGGATTTGATAAGGGATGTCATCTTTTTGTTAAGGCTGATAAGGGAGTTTTTTCAGTCTTGGGACTTTACCTTTTTCTGCAACAGTTTCTTCCTTCTGTTGTAGAGTTTATTGATGGCTCTTTTGCTTGATTCCTATAATTATTGTGCAATATTGTATATGCCCTACTAATTATCCCTTTTTTAACAGCAGTTTCTGTTCTACATGCACTAGAAACTCAACCAGTGCAGGCCTTTCATTTAGGACTCCCCTATCTGATAACAGTCCATGATAGGGAAGGCAATTTCTAGCCTGCAGTCCAAATGTCTTCTTGGACTCTTCCCAGTCAGTTACCTTTCACTCTCTGATTATTTGTTCCCAATACCTTGGTTCCTTTGCCAGTGTCATCCAGTAAATTCCACCCTCCACTTGCCTATTATGTACCTGTAATTGCAGTCATCCCTATAGGCAGAATCTCCTTTCTCTGTTCCTGTTTTGGCTTAGTTCTTAGTATACTTTCTGCTAATTTATGAATTTAACATTCTATATGACTGCTGCTAGTCTCCTTAAGGATCTGCGTTCAAAATCCCACTCTTTCCTTATTTCTTGAATTACCCCCCTGCTTCAGTATCATTCTTTTCCACTTTGAATTGCAGCTTTCTGCTTATGCTATATATGGGAGCCTTAAATATCCATTCAAATCAGGTAATCCTAAACCTCCTAGATCTATTGGAAGTATCATATTATCTCATTTGACTCTTGCCCTCTTCCCCTTCCAGATAAAGTCCTTCAACTCTTCCTTAATTACTATCCAGAATGTATCCTCTGGTTGATAGATATATGTGCCTAACCTGTGTATAAAAATAAAGGGACTAAAAACATTTTTGATGCTTGCATCTTGCTATCCATATCCATAGGCAAGGGCTTCCAGTTTCTCAGTTTTTGTATTATCTTTTGTTTAGTCTCTTCCCATATATCCTTAGCTGCCATAACAGAAGCCTTTTTAACCCATACTCCTAAATACATCATTTTATCATGTCCCCATAAATATACGTATTGCTGAACCGATTCACATGTGGCTATATGGTTTACAGCTATAGCCTTTGTTTTATCTTCATTAATTTTATATTCTGGAAAAAAAAACAGAACTTTCTCAGAAAGTTGCACAATGGTGAGATCTCCTTTTTTTCTGGTTATATCAGGTACAAAATAATAACATCTGCAAATGAAGCCAACTTTTCTTGAATACCATAGCAATTATATCCTTGAATTTCTGAGTCTCATATTTTCATTGTCAATGACACTAAATATAATGCAAACAACAAAGGGGAAAGAGGACACCACAGCCTGGTTCTTCTGTTCAGATACAACTTATCAGAGGGGAATCCTTCCACTTTGATTTTTGCCTCTGATCTTTCATATATCCATCTAATTAACCTTATTCTGCTGTAGGACATGTGTTTAATGTCTAGGATCCTCTTCATCAGGTACTTCTGTGGCCTCTCCAGCTGTTGGAGGTTTCTAGCAAGGTACATGCCAAATGGGGCATTAATACTCGATGAGTGGTCTAATGAGGGATGAGTACAGAGAGATGATGACCTCTTTCTTACTGAATGCAAAATCCTTGGTTATGAGGTGTGCCACATAGAAGGACTTTCTGACCACAGTGGTGCTGTGCTGGTCAAATGACATGTTGCTGTCAACCTGGGTGCCCAGATCTCTTATAACACCTTTGGTGTTTAGTTGGCTCCCATCGATGTGGTAATTAGTGGGAACCGAGTTTTTTCCAAAGGGAATGACAATGCATTTTTTGGCATTCAGCTTAAGGCCATATCATTGGTCTAAGTGAGGCCTTTCTGAAGGATGTCTGCATCACGTGGGGATTGAATAATGGCTCCCAGGTTGCAGTTGTCTGTGAACTTGGTCAGCCAGAGTCCCTCTGTGTTGGCCTGGACTTTTGAGAAGTAGCTGCCAAACAGGAGAGAACCCAGGACTGATTCCTGTGGTACCCCACTCATAACTGGTCAGCAGTCCGATTTGGAGTCTGCTACTTTCACCCTGTGGGTCCTATCTGTAAGCCAATTTGCAACCGACCAAGTGATACAGGGGTTGATTCCTAGTTTGATGAGTTATCAATAATTCCTGAGTGAGGAATGGTATCAAAGGCTTTGGCCAGATCTAGGTAGGCTGTGTGCACTGCCTTACCTTCATCCACAGCCTTGGTGACTGACTCAAATAAGTCAACCAGGTTAAGCAGGCATTATCTCCCTTTATCAAAGCCAAATTGCATGTGATCTAGAGTTTTGAGATTACCTATATCTTTGTTAATCAGGTCCATGATGATGCGCTCCATAGCTTTACATATCAGACTCATCAAGCTAATGAGGCAATAATTCCTAGGGTCTGTAGTCACTCCCCCTTTATGAAGAGGGATGACTGTAGTAGTGTGCCATTTGGTAGGGACAAAGCCTGAGATGTGGTGCCAGTTCATTTTGTAGTTCATGTAGAACTCAGCCAGGGATACTATCAGGTCACATGGATGCTGTAGTCTTGGCCCTGTTCAATGTATCTTTTACCTGTGCTGCAGAAATGCTGGGTACCTGGCATTCTTCCACTATTGTAATTTGTCCTTTTGGGGGAAGAGAGGGGTAAAGTTGGCTCTGAATCTGTCGGCCAGTACGTTGGCAATATCTTTTCACTCAGTGTAGGAGGTACCATTGTGCAATAACTCAGAGCAAATCTGGGTATTGCAGTGAAGGTTCTTGATATAGCTATAGAAGGCTATGTGGTTGTTTTTAGTGTCTGCTGCAATTTTGCCTTCATAGCTGGCTTTAGAGGATTTGATAAGGGATGTCATTTTTTTGTTAAGGCTGATAAGGGAGTTTTTTCAGTCTTGGGACTTTACCTTTTTCTGCAACAGTTTCTTCCTTCTGTTGTAGAGTTTATTGATGGCTCTTTTGCTTGATTCCTATAATTATTGTGCAATATTGTATATGCCCTACTAATTATCCCTTTTTTAACAGCAGTTTCTGTTCTACATTCACTAGAAACTCAACCAGTGCAGGCCTTTCATTTAGGACTCCCCTATCTGATATCAGTCCATGATAGGGAAGGTAATTTCTAGCCTGCAGTCCAAATGTCTTCTTGGACTCTTCCCAGTCTGTTACCTTTCACTCTCTGATTATTTGTTCCCAATACCTTGGTTCCTTTGCCAGTGTCATCCAGTAAATTCCACCCTCCACTTGCCTATTATGTACCTGTAATTGCAGTCATCCCTATAGGCAGAATCTCCTTTCTCTGTTCTTGGTTTGGCTTAGTTCTTAGTATACTTTCTGCTACTTTATGAATATAACATTCTATATGACTGCTGCTAGTCTCCTTAAGGATCTGCGTTCAAAATCCCACTCTTTCCTTATTTCTTGAATTACCCCCCTGCTTCAGTATCATTCTTTTCCACTTTGAATTGTAGCTTTCTGCTTATGCTATATATAGGCGCCTTAAATATCCATTCAAATCAGGTAATCCTAAACCTCCTAGATCTATTGGAAGTATCATATTATCTCATTTGACTCTTGCCCTCTTCCCCTTCCAGATAAATTCCTTCAACTCTTCCTTAATTACTATCCAGAATGTCTCCTCTGGTTGATAGATATATGTGTCTGACCTGTGTATAAAAATAAAGGGACTAAAAACATTTTTGCTGCTTGCATCTTGCTTTCCATATCCATAGGCAAGGGCTTCCAGTTTCTCAGTTTTTGTATTATCTTTTGTTTAGTCTCTTCCCATATATCCTTAGCTGCCATAACAGAAACATTTTTAACCCATACTCCTAAATATATCATTTTATCATGTCCCCATAAATATACATATTGCTGAACCAATTCACATGTGGCTATATGGTTTACAGCTATAGCCTTTGTTTTATCTTCATTGATTTTATATTCTGGAAAAAAAAAAAAACAGAACTGTCTCATAGAGTTCCATAATGGTGAGATCTCCTTTTTTTCTGGTTATATCAGCTACAAAATAATAACATCTGCAAATGAAGCCAACTGAGTCCCTTATTTTCATTGCCAATGACACTAAATATAATGCAAACAACAAAGGGGAAAGAGGACACCACAGCCTGGTTCTTCTGTTCAGATACAACTTATCAGAGAGGAATCCTTCCACTTTGATTTTTGTCTCTGATCTCTCATATATCCATCTAATTAACCTTATTCTGCTGTGGCAACCCCTAACCAGGAAAAGCCGAAAGACAAACAACAACATTGTAACAGGAAATGCAAATGCTTCTATTGCCTTACTCATAAAATACCAGCTTACTTTGTCCAACGCTTTTTCTGTATCAAGACCCACCAACAACAGTAGTATTTTCTTACATTCCGCTTCCCTGTGGATCATCATTGCTCTATTAATGTTGTCAAAACACATTGATCTGTATCTATCAATTTTGGCAAAACTTTTTTCACCTTTTTAGACATTATAGACATAAACATTTTAACTTAATACAAGCAAACAAAACTACACATTTTCAAATAATGAAAGAAACCATTGTCCCAAAAAGACATCTGCTACCATAGGCCTTAATTTATCTAAAATTGAGGTTATCCATGATAAGACGCATGTTCTTGTCTGCACTTCTACTTACACTAAGTGGTGTTTTTTCTTTTTTCACCTTTATTCCCCTAGATGTGAAAAACAGCTTACATGCTTTCAGAAAACATTAACTTTTTGTCTTGAAGAAACCAGTGTTCATGCTTTTTACTTCCCTGTTATCAGTTTGTCTCCATGGTAATGTAAGAAAAAATGCAGTCTTCAGCTCAGCTGCATGCTTCTGAAGAGAACCTGAAACATTTATTTCTAAAGGAAAAACATTTCATTATATTCACTGTTCAAAAATTCATGTTTCCACTTAAAAAAAACTTGCTATTAGATTAATCCAAGGGTCTTAATCCAGACATTGACATATGCAAAAGTAAGAGAAAACATATCTATCCATGTGTTATGATCTGTGTACTTTTGCACCCCATCCTCCATCTCAACAACCCAATATTACAGTCTATTAACTTAAACATGCTTTTCCATAACCTTTTTATCTCTTTTTGCATTGTAATGCCTACATTTCTTAATAATAAAAAAAGAAAGAAAAAAGGTATCTGTTTACTTTAATAACTATCACATACAAAAACAACTAAAAATGCTTTACTATAAACATATAATTTATATTGTGAAAAGTTTCATAGAAATACTGTTAAGAACATAAATTATTTTACTTATAGTTACCTTTCTCCTTCCTTTTCCCCTCCCCTTATTGACCTTCCAAACATTAATGACCTGCTGTGAGGCAAATACCTTTCAGCTCTCTACAAGCTAAACAACGTCAACAAAAGTCCACTCTTTCTACTTTTTCTTATAATGCTGTATTTCACAAATGTGATTGATTGGGAGGGAGGTTGACATAGTGTTTAAGATATTTAATTTATAGGCACTAGCTGCAGGGTTTGATTCTCAAATGGGGTAATTAGTTGGGCCTAGAATGGCCCATAAGGACAGCTAGTCTGGTACTAATTTAAAGGGTGGGAGGTTGGCATAATGGTTATGGCATTTACCTTACAGACACAAGGTACAGGGTTCAATTCTCACATAAGTTAACTGGCTAGGCTTAAAATGGCCCACAAGGGCAGTTAGCTTTGTACAAACCTATGAACTTATGCTTTGTAGTCTAACGTTTATTCACTAATTTCCATGTTTCTGGTCTTTTTCCTATTCATCTACATCCACAAACTCCTGATTCTAGCTCAGTTTCAAGGTACTCCTGATTCTTTTGGTCAGCTCCTGTGCTTTCCTCTTTCTATCAAGCATTTCCCTTTGGAACAGTGGAAATGGTTTCACTGGGAAAGTCTCTCTATGTGCTTTATTATCTGAAGAATGAGAAGCAGAGTCCACTTCTATTTGATGGCTCACTTTTTGTTGGAGAAACATTTGTGTCTCCTCTTTATCCCATTCTACATAAAAAATATACAATTGATCTTCCAGGAAAAATATTCTGTAGACAGCTGGATACAGCAGCTTGAATCTCACACCTTCCTCTCAACATTTCTGATTGCTGGAGGTTGTTTCTCTTCTGCCTGGTGTGCAGTGAATAATAATTTTCTACAAACACTGTACTGTCTCCAGCTTTTAATACTTTGTCCTTTGACCACAGTTTTGTCAGGATCCACTCTTTCTGCTGGTAGGTTTGCATCTTTACTAATATAGATCTTGACTGCTTTTTCATGGCCAGATTTGGAGCATACATACTGTGTGCCCTTAAAATAAACAGTTCCTGCTGTGGCATACCAGTCCAGTTGCTTATTTGTACCTTCATAAAAAGAAGACAGTCTGTTTTTCTAGTTTTTCTGGGACAGCAGAAAATCTCAGATTTTCCTTACGTACTCTGATATCTAATTCTACCATTTTTGTACACTTCTCTTCTTCAACAGTCTCTTACTCAGACAGCCATTTCTTCATTTCATCCTCTGATTTTTGTATTTTATCAGCTCATCTGAATATCTGGTTAAAGCTTCTTCCATTTTTTCCAGCCTATTTTATTTGAGTTGATATACTTTGCTGTTTCATTTATTTTAATCAGCTCTGAGCACAACGGACTTAGTTTCCCTCCAGTTTACTGGAAGCCATCTCTTGCACCAAAGCTTGAGCTCAAATTGCTTTTGCTGAACAGCTGCAGGATTCTTCCCAGTCTTCTCTTCACCTTTTCTAGTTCAAATTTTCTTTCAGGATCTCTTAGGTTCTTCTTTGCTAACATCCAGGCAGTATACTTAATAGCCAGTAATTGAATTTAATAAAAGTGACCGAGTTCCTGGCCCTTGTCTTTCAGTTTCTTTTTCACACTGGGAGAGCTGAAGTTAAGCTGTTAATCAGTGTGCAGCCATCTTGGAAAGTCCCCTTTTCAGTTTGTTTTTGATTGTGATTGCCTCATTAGTTTATAAAGAAGGGAGCTCCAGAGCAAGTCAGCTAGATAGGATGTCATTTCCCATTTGTTAAGATGTGGAAATGATGTTGCTGACAAAGAACAGTAGTGAAGTATCAAAGTATGCTGTTATTTATCCAGGCAAGGCATATATCCCATGTGCTTCCACTGCAAGAGACCTAGTCTATTACACAGGGAAGACTCTAGCCTGGCTGAGTCTTTCTTGTATTTTTTACTGAAAAAGCTATATGTGAGGAAGATGATTTTTTCAGGGAGGCAGCAACAGCAATATTGGAAGGCTGAAATCCAACTGCGCAATTTGAATCCCTTTTCAAAGTTGTGCTCTACTTTCTTGTGTCAAGAAAAGAGGCATTTAATAACCTACAACAATAGCTCATTAATTTTGATTTTGTCATTTGCATGCGATTTTGAAAGGTTATTGTTGTCTCCAGCCTTATTTTACTAGTAGTCTCATTAGTATTGATAAAATTGATTTGGATTTCTTGGCCTTCTAGTGTACAGTCTGCTTTTCTTGAGTCCCATTTAGCAGTATTATTATTATTATTATTATTATTATTATTATTATTAGTAGTAGTAGTAGTAGTAGTAGAAGTGGTATTATTTTGTATTTGAGAATAAAATATGCATAATTGGGTCAGGTTTTAAGATGGGTAGGAACCTGTTCTAGAATTTTTTTAACTGTGGCGTGATCTATAAATAACCATGCTATATGCGTAGAATAATACTGGCATGATGGGAATGTCAGTCAGAAGTCTGTTAATGAATAGGAAGGAAAGTTGTGGAAAGAGGTAACAGTAAAACTGAAAAGTTAGGATGTGTAGGTAGCAAGAGAAGAATGTAAGAAGTAAAGGAACAGAAAGGAGTTAGAAAGAAGTTGAATAAAGAAAGGTAGAGAACAGGTTCAGTAATGTAGAAGTTAGAAATTAGAAAAGGGAGACAAGAAATGTGAAATACAAAGAAAGAAAACATATACAAGCTAATAGACAAAGTTGTTATAGACTACAGTAAGCATATGTAAATGATAATAGAGGAGAGATATGAGTTGTGATTGGTATTTACAGGGATATGTCCAGGATTTTAGCCAGTAATACTTAAGAGTTTTTTTGAATTCATGAGTATTAGTAATCATTCTGATGGAGAAAGGTAGTTTGTTCTAGGACTAGGCAATGGAGTAGGTGCACAGATTTTGATCAATAGTACTTTTGGGCTTAAAGATTTCCAAGGATTGTTGATCAGAGCTCCGGGTGGCCATGGTGGTGCAGCGGTTATCATTGCTGGCTCACAGCAAGTGGTTCGGTTCAATCCTCGGCTGGGGTGCCTTCTGTGTGGAGTGTGCATGTTCTCCTTGTGGTCGCGTGGGTTTCCTCCAGGTGCGCCGGTTTCCTTCCACATCCCAAAGACATGCTATAGGTGGATTGGACACTCTAAATCAGCCCTAGGTGTGCGAGCCTTCTGTGGAAGGATGGGCACTGGGCTGGCAACTTGACACTGTAAAACTCCACTGCCAATCATTGAGCAGACTGGTGATCCACTGTGGTGACCCCTAACTGGGAAAAGCCAAAAGAAGAAATTGATCAAAGCTCCAAAGTGCCCGAGTTTGGGTATAGAGTCTGATGAGAGAAGAGATGTCAGGGCAAAATGTAGGTTTGTTAAGGATAGAGTGAATGATAACAAGTTGAGGAATAAGGAGACGGTGTTTTAATTCCAACCAGTTAAGAGATTTGGGAGAGAGGCAATGATGTGAGTTGAAGGGTTGGTTAGCAGAAAACCTAGCAACTTTATTGTATGTGATTTCACGTTTAAATTTTAGAGAGGATTGCAGATTAGTAAATATCTGTGAGACATAGAAAAGATTAAGTAGAAGACAGGCATATGCAATAGAGTCTGGAG
Organism: Protopterus annectens; assembly: GCF_019279795.1. Taxonomy (NCBI): domain Eukaryota; kingdom Metazoa; phylum Chordata; order Ceratodontiformes; family Protopteridae; genus Protopterus; species Protopterus annectens. The sequence continues at coordinate 1,254,033,353 of NC_056729.1, forward strand.
CCATTGGTGAGGAATTTTTTTTTATTTCTGAAAAGCAAACCAAGTTTTTGGTGTGTTTTTTAATACAATGATGTATGTGTAAGTCAAATTTAAGTTGCTCATCAATAATAACTCCCAGGGGTTTGGAGTGTGTTTCCACACTGATGACAGTGTTGTTAAGAGATGTGATGGAAAAAGTAGGTTTATGATGAAAAATAGATTTTGGAAGAAATAGGAGAAGTTTAGTTTTATTGGGATTTAAAATAAGGAGATAATCAGAAAACCAGCTTTCTACAGCATTAAAAGAAATTTGGTTAATGCTATTAAGGTCAGGCAGATTGTCAAAAGTGGAGATAATTGTAGAGTCATCAGCATATTGTAAGAGAGGAGTGAGGACAGGGGGCAGGAGGACAGGACTCCCATTCCAGACATCATGTTGGTGATTGAGGAGTAGATATAATTGAACAGCTGAGAATAGTTTAGTTTCCTCTAAGATTTTTCTGAAGTTTAGAAGAACTGAGATTGGACAGAAATCTGAAGAGATGAAGATTTTTTGTATTTTTGCTGGACTTTACTGTTGCAAACTTCCAAATGCAGAGTATAATATTTTGAGTAAGGGATGTGCTGAAATATAGTAAAAGAGGTCTATAAGATAGTCTTTAGAAAGGGAGAGGAATTAGGACTGTAAATTATAATTCTGAGATAGAGAGGTCTTATGGAAATTAATTAAGATGTCTTTAAGATGACTATATAAGGGACCCTGTACCTACCTCACACTATGGCAGTTCCTTATCCCTTCCAGAAAGTCTGAATCTCCATTTCTTTCTTTGGCGACAGATTGTTTCAAATGGATCCTGAACGTGATCTACCAAAGATAAAGATGGCAGTGGAAGAAAATTCCTAATTTCCAGATTCCTCCTCATCCTCAGACCAGCCATTCAATTTCCTCCTGTCTTACATAATTTTCTGTCTCAGAGGGTAATTGAAACTGTTCCTCTCCCTCAGTTAGGGAAAGGATTTAACTCAAGATTGTTTTTGGTGCCAAAGAAAGAAAACTCCTGCAGACCAGTTCTGGATTTTTCTTTTCTGAATCAGTTTGTGATAGTCACCAACTTCAAAATGCTTTCACTTCACAACCAGTTACCCCTCATTCCTCATTTGAGTTTTCTAGTAAGCTTTGATTTAAAAATGTTTATCATCACATTGTTATTCATAAAGATTCCAGGTGTTTCTCAAGGTTTTGTGCATTTGGATCACGTTATCAGTTTGCTGCCTTATTCTTTGTGTTATCCACTGTTGAAAGGGTGTTCCCAAAGTGTCTCACTCCAGTTATAAACCATTTTAGGCTACAGGATATTTACATTTTTCCATATTTAGATGACTTGCTTGTCTTTGCACATTTTTTCAGTGTCAGGAATCTCTCACCTGGATAAGAGATTTACTTTACAGACTGAGATTCCAAGAGAATATTCACAAGTCTTTCTTGACTCCATTGTACAGGATATTATATGTGGGGTGCCTGATAGACATCTCAGTAGAAAGAGCTTCTCTGCCACAATAAAAAAATAGATCTATACTTAGATACATTCCATTTATTTTCCAATTAGATTTCTACCACAGTGAAGGGAATACCTCAGGATACCCCTTGCAAGACTCCATACGAGAAAGATACAATGGTATCTGATATCCGTTTAGTCCCAGCATCCATACCCATTGTCTCTTCCAATCCCAGTCTTGGGATTTGTGAAAAAGAAAATCACTTGGAGGAGGTATCAAATCACTCAGAGTCCATGTCTTCTATTCTCCTCTTCAGCTCTTAAGCAGTCTGTCACAACAGATGCCTCAGACCTTGGTTGGAGAGCAGTGTCAGTGGGTATAAAAGTGCAAGGTCTTTAGGACAAGAAAGACAGAGCAAAACACATAAACATAAAAGGCATGGTAGCTCTCAAAAAGGCTCTCAGCAAGCTCTCAGTCACCTGTGGTCCGTGGGACATCTTCAAGTGGTTACAGACAATGCTACAGTGATTTGGTACATAAACAAGCAAGAGGAAACTAGATTTTACCCCCTCTGCAGACTAGCCACGCTAGCATGGGATATAGCTTTACAGCACAATCTCATCAGAGCAATATTTTATGTCAGGCCATTATAAATGGAACGTGAATTGGGGGTCTTCCAAGATTTGGCCCATATGTGGAGAATTCCTCAGATATACCTTTTTGCCTCCTCTCTAAACAATCAACAGGCAAAATACTGTTACAAGATTCCATGTAAGAAGGTCTGGAAGACAGATGCCTTTTCTTTTCCCTTTTCAGAAATGCTCCTGAATGCCTTTCCACCCTTTCCACTCATATTCAGGGTACTTCTGAAAATTCAGAAGGACTCTCCAAACATCATCGAGGTGAATCCCTTCTGGCCCAGGCAATAAAGGCTTTTTTTTTTTTTTTTTTTTTTAACTTGGCTAGGGTCAATTACCACAAGTGTCCTCACAGACTGGATTTACTCACTCAAGATTGCAGTGACCCCAAACAAGCATAACTGCCTGGATGATGATGATAGGGTCTTAATACCTTTTAGGAACCTGTTTTCTGAGGATGTGCAGTACATATTTATGGAGGTGAGAGGCTTTCTAGTTGGTGCCAGCAAAAAGCCCATTCAGGGCTTGTGTTTCACTGGTTTTACAATATTTGTGTGAGTTACTATCCTATGGCCTGTCTTACTCCTCTGTCAAGGTTCATTTCTCAGCCATTTCAGCATATCTACCCTTGGAACTCCCTCTTTCAATCCAATCTCATATACAAATAGTTTTCAAAGGGGGTGTTATATAAGAAAACCAGTGGCTCCTCCTTGGGATGTTACTTTTGTGTTAGCGATGCTAACAATTTCTCTGTTTGAACCAGCTCATCTGGCTGGCGTGAGATTTTTAACACAGAAAACAGATTTGCTAATTGGTCTGATCTCTGCAAGAAGAACATCTGAGTTGCAAGCTCTTATAGTGGGTCAGCCCTATCTCATCTTTCACAGAGACAGGGTTTACTTGAAAACTAATCCTTCTTTTATGCCTAAAGTGGCACTTAAGTTTACTTTAATCCAATCTATCCACTTTCCTGTTTTCATTCCAGAACTAAAAGATGAGGGAGAAAGAATACTTAATATATTGTATGTCCACAAACAACTCAGGTACTATCATGACAGAACAAAATCTTTCAGAACTTTTGATCAGTTGTTTACATTTCTTGTGAAGGTAAAAATAAAGGGCACCCTGTGTCAAAGCAGACTGTTTCCAAATGGTTGTCTCAAGCTACTACCTTTTTATGCACACCACAACAAAACTATATCAGGCAGGGTCAAGACTCACTCTACCAGGGCCTTGGCTTCATCTATGGCTTTTGGGAAATGGTTGGACTCTAGAAGTATTCTGGAAGCAGCAACTTGATCCTCTGCGCATAACTTTACAATGCATTATAAACTAGCTTCCTTCTCCAGGTCTAGGAAAGGCTTTACTATGACCATTCTCAAGTAGCTCATGGACCCTTCCCCTTCCACCTCCTAGGTGCTTTAAGTTATGTTAATCTACCCATATAGCTCAGGCTACTGTAGTAATGGTCAATATGAAGAACATAGTGCAGTTGTGTAAATAAACGTACCATAACATTAGAAGTTCGAATGATTACTGTTGCAGTAGCCGTTTCCTCCTTATATTCTCCTTCTCTTGTTTTTTTTTTTCCTTTTTTTCATGCCAGGATGTGTACATGCACTTTTTTTCTTTTCCTAGTAATGTCCTATATATCAAGGCTTAGACTTGTTCTCTCATTTATCATGAAAGTTGTAAAAGGCTTGGAGCCCAAACCAGTCTTTTTAGTCATCTCAACTTGAGCTAACAGTTTGGGCATGTGGGTGGTGCCCTGAAGCTTTGGACGCTGGGTGGCTGTTATATCCTTTGCAAAATACTGCAGCAGTGATTATTCAAACATCTACTGTTATGGTAATTTTACTTACACAACTGTACTGTCTTCTAAGATTTCATCAATGTCATTCTTAGGAGGCCCAAGCAGGTTTATGTTAAAATCACCAAAAATTATTATAGTTTTTTTTTAATTATTAGACATTTTGAGGGTATCATTACATTAATTATTTGTTTTAGAAAACCATCAAATTTGTTTTTATTGAGGGAGAGTAAAGCATGGATTTGCAATGTAAAGATTCTTTTTTTTTATGTTGTTGAAAGAGTTATCCAGTTTGGGCCATAGTCATTTTTGTTTAAGATGGACAGAAGTGTGGAGAAAAGTCACCTCACCCCCATTCTTCTGTTTGGTCTAGAGTTATGCATGTAAGAATAGCTTGGATAGTACTGGTACAATTCAGAGGAGCTGTCTTTTAGCCAAGATTTAGGGACTGCAGCAATGTCAGTGCTGTGAATATCTGGGAAAGACTCCAACTCCTCCAACTTATTTTAATGTTTCCATCATTTAGAGGCATAGTTTCATGAGTGGGGGTTTATTTCATTTTGTAAAATGTGGATTTGGGGGACCGTTTATGTGTTTCTTACTAGTAAAAGTAAAAGAGCATTTGGGCAAGGAAGGTGAAGGTCTTTAGGTCTTTTTAACAAAGGAATGTGTGTTTCTTAGGACTGTGAATATTATTAAAATTAAGCAGAAATCAGATGTATGTGAGGTTGCATATTTTTGTTTATAGTGGGATAAGTTGTTGGTAGCAGGGCTAAGAAGAGGAGTTGGCTCATTGATTTTGGGGGAGGATTGCACTGAAAGTATAACATTTTAGCAGGGTAGGGTAGACGTTCTGTGGGATTGGGGTTATCTGTCTGCTGTTGTACATTAACTTCCTAGCTTCACATAGATGGACCCTTGTAATCCTAGGCTCTTGTGTTTATGGCCAGACTTGGTTCCCCTTCTCTGGCAAGTGTGAAATGCATTGTTGCATGACTGCTATTTACCAGTGAGGTCAGAGACTTCTTGACCATGTGATGTCTGCAGAGAACTAAAGGGAATTCTCCTCTTCCAGTTTTCAACATTTGCCCTGTGTTCAAACCCTTCTTAGTCAAATATAATGAAAGTTCCTCTCTTCACTATGCTCCCTTAATAATGAAATGTTCCAGTCGTCCAAAAACAGTGTTTTCTCCTTAAATGCCTTTTATCTTGACAATCTTCTAATGCCATCTTTACACAACACATCCTTTTTAGGCAGTCACATCTGGTTACTCATGGAAGATGTCGGCATAGCAGAGCTTCCTTTTTGCTCCAGGTAACTTTATTGCGAGAAAGCTGACATTGCAGCTTCCTCTCCTCCCCCTACCCCAGCTGCCATCGTCTCTGTCTAGTTTTGCCTTCATTTTATTTCAGCTTTTATTTATAACTTACACCTGCACACCTTCCCTGTGATAGACTGGAATGCATTGATGAAAAGGATGCGTATGTACTGCATTTTTACTTACTTATTTATTTGTTTATTTATGTATGTGTGTATATATGTATGTATATATGTATGTATGTATGTATGTATTTATTTATCCTTTGTTGACAAGGCTAGTCCCACTAGACTAGTTGTCTCTTTAAGGAGGCACCCAATTTGATATTTATACTACTGGGAGAAATTTGTCCAGGTCATCAGGGAACTTCTACTGTTTTCAATAGGTGCTGTGGGATCTTTTACATCCATTTAATGCCACCAACTCAGGCAGATGTGACCTCTGTTTAATATTTCATCTGAAAGATGGAACACACAGGAGTGTAACACCCCAAATGTTTCACTGATGTCTCAGCAATCCAGTCATCTGGGGTGGGAATAGTACCCACAGCCCTCTGGTCTTCCAGCATCAAAGGCAAGTCTGCTGACTGTTGAGTCACTGACTCTGCTTTTATATGATATTCTCACTCAGTGAAAGTGTGTTTCTCTGCCTTAGGTCTGTGCTTGGTTTGAGAAATATATTGTGATGTATATTTTCAGAAAAAAGGGTATGGAGATTATTTAATAGGTTAGGACTTCAATGCGTTAAGCACTGTGTGTTTAAAATCAAGCAGAAAGAACAATGTTATCACTTCATTGTTGCCACAAGAAATACACCACCACCTATATACCATATATGATACTTCTATTACTATATACACAAACTATTTATTTTGTAATAGAAACTAGTATAATCCTATAAAGGTATTGTTATACCACATTTACTCCCATCTTTGTGTAACGCTCTCACCACAGGTATATATGCACACACACACACACACACACACACACACACACACACACACACACACACACACACACACACACACGCGCGCACGCGCAAGCACAGCAGTGGTAGTATAGTAGTGGCACTATATGCACTACATCTAGTCAGAATTTTGTATAACTTCTTTCTCATATATATTTCATCACACATGCTTGCATGTACAGGCACTCCCTCCTACATCATAGACATGGTATTACAAACATCACATTCACTCCAGATTTCATCTACAATGTTTTCCAATATGCTGTTCATGAACTGTGGGCCATTTGAAGTTTGGACATCATGACTGTACAGTTATTTTGTGTAAAACTGACTTGCCTTTCTGTGGTGAAATGACAAACCCAATGTGACAGCTCACAGTGACGTCACTGTCATAGATCCATAGCTAGGGATGTATATGTTATGTTTTTATAATGATCACAATAGTTTACATAGAGGGATGAGGAGTGTAGCTTGCAAAGTTACTGTGGCTATCATGCTACTTGGATCAGTGAAGCGAAAGTGATCCCCTTCTTCACTTTCCAGATTTTGAACATTTTAATCTTTTGTACAAGTTGATTCTAGTTGCTAGGAAGACACAGAAACATAAATGGTTTACAAATTGATTGCTTTTAAGTCATATTCCTAATTTAAAATAATAATTATTGATGAATTATATGCATCATCTTATGTGTCTGTCAAGGTGAATTCTTCTTACTCTTCAAACAATAACTATCAAGTCAGAATATGAAATCTTAAAGTTCATGTAATTATACTGAGCATTTCAAAAAGCTTGTTCTGTCATGTAACAGCCTCCTTTATTCTCTTTCATTTTAGATGGTTCTTTAAAAATATTAGCCGTAAAGATGCTGAACGAGAGCTTTTGTCTCCTGCAAACAAAGCAGGAGCATTCCTGATCAGAGAGAGTGAAACAAGTAAAGGTGGGTGCTTAGATTTTAACTTTTGTTTTGTTAAATAATATATTGTTTGGGATTTAAACCAATGATAACTATTTGATAATCTCTGAAACTGCTTGCCATGAAACCCTTTCTTGGGCATGAAGAGAGCATTAGGCACAATATAGAGTCATGCTCACACATGATAAGCATATAAATAATAACAGGAATAAAATGCTGTAATAAATGTGGCACAGGGGCTGGGGATTCAGAAACGTTACTGCAATCCGTAAGCCCATTTTTACCACTGGCAGTAAAGGTTTCTGATTCAATGATTGCCCTACCACTGTGTTTTACCTCCAAGAGATGCAGCACCATGGTGAGCTGTCTCTCTACCTCTCTGGTAAGGCATTCTGGGTAAACAGCATATGGAAATTTGCTATCTGCTGATCCCCAGAAATTTCTTTGGTAAGCAATTTATACAACTGACCTATCTGCTACATAATTAATTGCTGCCAACTGCATCACTTAACTTGGCCAAATGTTCATGGCCATCCATTACACTCAGTGGGAGAGGTCACATTAGAGGTATGTCCTGGGAAATTTAGAAGATAGGCAAGCTTGTGTGTCACTGCATGTCCGAGTGCATGCAGTGGTATGTATGGTCAGGTCTATATCACATAGTCGAAGTTCTATAACTCCGAACACCTAATGGTCAAACCATTATGTTCAAAGTTACAGAACTTGACTACGTAAAAAAAAAAAAAAAAACGGACAACAAAATAAATTGTTGTAAGCAGGGGGCAAGCCCCCCTGCACCCCCCATGTGGGGGTCTGCACCCCCCCCCACTACTTAAATATACCATCTCTGAGATCGCACTACATTGAAGTGAATGGAAACTTACACTTATGGAGATTTCTATTCAAACTTTCAAACTTTTACAAATTCGAATGTATGGTCTTGACCATATGTGGTTTGAACTTGTAAAAGTTTGACTACATGATAGGAACCTGGTCAGAGGTCACTGTATGTCTACCTGAGCGGTCATATTAGGGGGGTTTATTATAGGATAGGAAAGGTAGATGTGTGTGTGTGTGTGTGTGTGTGTGTGTGTGTGTGTGTGTGTGTGTGTGTGTGTGTGTGTGTGTGTGTGTGTGTGTGCGCGCGCGTATAAATGTGTGTATGTGTGTAAGTATGGATGCTTGGGGTGTGGCGGCCATACCTCTAAACTCTTTCATTCCTTTTCATACAGAACTTCATCAGAACCATATAAAATCAGTCACAAACATGAAAATACCCATCCAATTCTAAAACCCACCCATGTTACATTAAAGCTGTTATCTGATTTCCATTGTTATCCATTTTTATGTTAGTTTGTACACTGTTGTGATACTTCTAAACTCCCCTAGGCTAACAAGCAAATCCTTTCTCACTGGGGGAGGAGCACTACACAGTAGGGACTTGTAAGCATTACCCTAAGGCATATCAAAACGTTAATTGAGCAACAAGCTTTGTAACGTGACAGACATATAGCGAGGGTGGGACATTAGACACCAGGAACACTCTAATAGAACTCAGGTTTTGGAGCAAGAAGCATGTAAGGGACACAAGGGGTGTGAAACTTTAACGTAATGTCTGACATTATTGACTGACTGTAATCATCCATGATATGGGGGCATGACTTTTGGAGAAAGCTGGAGGGGGGACACTGGTCAACACCAGGGCATTTTTTTTTTAAATACTGCAGTGGTGGTGCTGCGGTAGCATTGTCGCCTCATAGTAAAACGCTGTCCTGTTTGATTCTCAGCTAGAGCGTCTTCTGTATGGAGACATGCGGGAATGGGCATACCTTTGTTGAAGGTTGTGCATCAGGGCCGGCAACTTGGCATGTAAAAATCTACTGCCCATCATTAGCAGACCGGAATTCCGCTGTGGCGACCCCTAACCGGGAAAAGCCGAAAGACACAACAACTCTAATCCAGTTAAAAATTTAATAGAGCAACAGGCCATAGGTTTATAGGTGATCACTAGGCTAACAACCCCAGGGAGCAATTTTAAGCCTAGTCGTAATTCTCAAATGAATCTCACAAGTTTTGATACTCTAGGGTTATTTTAAGGGGTATATGTAGCATTTGGCTTGAATAATCAAGCATTTACAGACTGCCACTGTCTACTAGTGACATAGGTTTCAGACCAGAGTAAATTTCTGATTCCCCATCTGCTGGTCCAAGTTACATGTGAATTGGTTTTGGGAAGAACCCTGCTTTACGTGGATGGGAAGCCTATTCCAGAGAAGGGGTACTGTCTGAGACACTTACCTTTCCCTCCAACATGCCTTATTTATGATACAGATGAGGCCTATGTCCCTAGATTGGTTAATTCTTATTCTGTTTGCTTTGCAAATGTACAACAGGTGTATCAGAGAGGGATCAGAGGATACTTTGTAGGCCAGGCATCGATCATTTAGTAGCAGTCACTATGAGACCAAATACAGGAATTGGGTTTTGAGGCAGTCTGAGTAGGACATGCTGTTTACACCCTGTATTATTTTTGTAAGGAACCACTGGGGGATGTTGCAGTTGCTGTATATACTTGGTTTTGATTCACTATGCAATTTACGAACAATAAGCACACTGAATGTCTAATGTCTGCCGTTACTGACTAACTGACTAATCGTTTGCTATTTGGAAGGGACTAAGAAAAATAAGAAGCGATGTCAGGACATTCTGTTAACTCATGGATAGGTGAGAGGTATGGCAGTGTGAGTGTGTGTGTGTGTGTGTTTGTGTGTGTGTGTGTGTGTGTGTGTGTGTGTGTGTGTGTGTGTGTGTGTGTGTGTGTGTGTGTGTGTGTGTGTGCGCGCGCGCACGCACACACTTGCACACATATGTATGTGTTTATTTTTGAATGTCTATATGTCTGCTGGAGCGAATGATGACAGTGTCTGTGCTAATACAATGAAGCAGTTGCCAGAGGTGATTAACATAAGGGCAGCAGAAAAGAGGTTGTTTGCAATTTTTGGTACTCACCAAGTGATTCAGAGGCATGTAAATCAGCTTATAATTAAGTCTTTCTTCATATTAGATAATTTGTCTCTGAATCACTGGTTTCAGTGATTGCACTAAAAGGAGGCCATTTTTGTTGCAATCCTGAGGAGAGTGTTCATATTGGTTCCCAGATATAAGTGGAAACTATTGTTCAGTTAATCCTTGTTTTTTTAATCTAGTTCTGTTTTATTTTCATGTCACATAAATTATTTATAAAGACTTTAATTTTGTTTAAATTGTTGTTTAGTTTTAACATGTTCAAAAGTATTAAAATGTTTCTCTACGTTGTAACTGAATTTTTTTCAAAAAGTGTTATCCTGGCACAGCCAAATCATTGCATATATTTATTTTTTTTAGGGTAGTACACTGATCACAATAAACCATTTTATTCATGGCCAGAATGAAGAAACATAAAACAATTACAAAAACTACTATCAAAGTACATGCAGACAAATTAAACTAATGAATAAATATTTACAGTGGAGAAAATAAATGAGGAGTTATTTTATTCGCTAAGTATGATAAGTCAATAGGAGGCAAGAACTGAGGTAGGGAGTAGGCAGTAGAGGTGATGTGGATGAGAGGGGTGGCTGGGTGATTCTTATGATTCTTGTATACATAAAGATGTGTAGGCTTGAAACAAGTTGCTAAACATTTGTACACTGCAGAAAATTAGCACAGAACAGGTTTGTAGCTGATGTACGTATCCTTTGTCTTATCTAATTTTATAGAACTAGACTTTGCCAGAATAGTAGAGATTTTCTGCTATAGCAAGTAGCGACTCACCTAGACAGGATCCCTAGAAAATTGTAAATTCCACTGCACATGCACACACACACAAATCCATACAAACACACACAGACACACACACACACACACACGCACACACACACACACACACACACACACACACACACACACACACACACACACACACACACACACACACACACACATGCACACATATTGATTGGACGCTTTTTCTTCATAGTTCACAAATTTACAGATGAGTAGTTTTTTTTGGAAGCATCTCTTGGAGGAGTCCAAATCATTGTTAACAAATCCAACTTTTACTTATTGCTAACTGCATATCCCCATCAAAGTCCTCCGCAAATCATGGAAATTACCTTAATACCATAAGGGGGTTAAATATAAAATTCTGTATAGTTAGCACTAAGGTTAAGGTCTTTGCCTCCCATGCAAAAGATTCAAGGTACACCTCTTGACTTTCATCCAGTGCCTGTATAGAGTTTTCATGGTCTCTCTGTGTCTTTGTAGGGTTCCTCCCACCTCTCAAAAATGTTCACCTGAAACTCACCCAAGAATGGAGTTTGTAGCAAGCAGCACAGATTCAAGATGGTTCCTGTCAGGGAAAGAGTTGTACAGATCAACCACTTTGGACAAGAACTTGGAACATAAACTGAACACTATGTAGGGCAGGGCACTCAATGGTGTAAAACTGTTTGTAATTGATTTGGTCTCATTGAATGATATTACCAAAAATGAGCATAGGTATTTTCTGGTGATATGTCGGTTGAGGATCTATGCCAGGGACCCATGCTAACAGTGGGAAAGAGAGAGAGTCTATGTGCCCCTACTGGCTAGTATGTGACTGCTACAAAGCCCAGAAACCCAGGGTCAATTAGCTACTCACTGGCTGGTGTCCAGCTGCCCATCTTGGGTTACCTGGGATAGCTCTGTTGAGCAAAAGCTGGATATAAAACCAATCAACCTGCAAACATGAACTAAGGATTCAACAGTAAAAAAGAAAAAATAGCAAACGCAGGCAAGGATCCAGATTCTCCAATATATTTTAATAAAACACACAAGCGCTTTCACCAAATGCTTCTTCAGGTGTATTACAAAAGACCATTTAAGACCAACATATTTAACTGCTCAAATTAAAATCACATGACTTAGCTACTACAATTTTAAAGTTTTAGGTTTAAGGTTTTTGTTTAGAAATGTTTGTAGATTATGACCTGTGTAGATCAAAGTTTCATAGATGAATGTACCTTTAAAAATGTAGTAGCCAAGTCCTGTGATTGCTTGCATTTGCTATTTTTCTTTTTTACTGTTGGATTTATTGTTTCTTTGAATGGAGGCACCTGGTCATCAGTGATAGTTGTTTTACTTGTTTATGAACGAAGGATTGTTGCACTCAGTATACGTTCACTGACAAGGTGGAGCTGGAGTGGATAACATGAATATAAAAAGGAGGCTGAACATTGTGTTTGTCCAGGAGGCAGGACAAAAGTATAGTGCAGCAAA